>NC_136946.1:17833384-17858384 GCF_949987615.1 Pollachius pollachius | reverse complement strand
TTTTAACAATGTATGAGGGCATACGCAATCCGCATTGCGCAACAGGGATGGTCGCACAGTGGAATGCTGATGGAAACCAGCGGACAAGTGGTGGGTGGAAATGTGCGCGTATTTCAGAAGCAGGGAGATACCGCACAAAAATATATTTCTAATTTGTCAGTTTGCCGTGTGTCTGCCTGGAACATATGCTCCCGTTGAGCGGATCTTTTCCATAATAAACAATAAACACACACACACACAGACACGATAGCGATCAATTAAGCTTTAATCTAGCATATAAGCAATCGCTCCATTAATTAGTTATTCAGTGTTTCATGTATATATGCTTATTATTCTTTTTCTATTGACCAAACTTATGACTATCTTGTGTTATTGTGGCTCGGCATCAGCAGCAGCACTTGCCTCAACTACGAGCGTGCAGGCAAACACCGCGGCTCCTTTAAATGGAAAAGCAAAATCGCAAGAGCGATAGGAGCTGTAAATATTTTGGACAGCGTTGCGTTTTGAGATATTTGGCGATTTTGCATCTTTTACAGCTTTTGGTGTGAACGTACAGATAGAGATTAAGCGAAAAAAAGATAATGAGGAGAGCTGGAGAGATGGAAAGATAAAGAAAGAGAAAAAAGAAGACAGGGAAAGTAAGAGAGTATGTGGGAGAGAGAAAGAGAGGAAGAGAGAGAGACAGAAGAGAGAGGAGGAAAGAAAGAGAGAGAATGTCAGAACGATGAACAGAGAGAGAGAGAAAGCGAGAGAGAGAGAGCGAGAGTGAGAGAGAGAGAGAGAGAGAGAGAGAGAGAGAGAGAGAGAGAGAGAAGAGGGAGGGGACTTCTGGAAAAATTTCAATGAAACCTTTGGGTGTAGTCACCACATTTGTGGAATATGTTCCTATGATATTACATGTGCAGTGACAGCTATCAGACAATCAAGAGGAGAAGACACACAGGCAACACACAGGCAGACATTCATACAGACACACACACGCACACATACACACACTTGAACACTTACATGCACACATGTGTCGATGCATGCATGGATTTAACTCCAAACATGCTGGAAGGACCAAATGGTCCAAATGAGGAGTCAATGTAGGCGTGGATCAACCTAAAGTACCGCATTTTTGTATTTATAACGCCGATTTTACGGCATTGTGTTTTATTAACCCGTAAAAATATGCTGATTAAGTGGTTCGTAACGCAGTATTTACGCTGCTTTTCCTCAACTCTACAGCATCGTAAAAGACAGCGTTTTGGACTGCTTCTAAACACGCTATTTAACGCAATATAAGAAGCCAATTGGGGCAAACGGTGAGAAACACCCTTAACAAGGCAGAATGGAGCACGTAAGAAATAAACAGGTTTAAAATACCTACGTTAACCCTGAGGTAATGGCCTCGTTTAGATGGCCAAAATGAACATGAAACCTACACAGCCATTAATTCTGCAGAATTTTGGCATATATTTGCATATATTTAAATGTGAACGGAACAATTGCGTATGAAATGACACACATCTCTGTATGTTGGAGAGAGTGGAAGACATTCATGAGATGGTGATCTCGACTACGTAGTCCAAGGTGACGTCCATCTGTTGGACATCATTGCCCTGTATCAGATCCCTCCTCCTGTGGGACCGGTTCAGTGGTTTTAAGCTGATCCTTCTCTCATCAATGGTTGTTTTTATTATGATGGTGGTTGTTTCACCTAAGCTGGGATGTTGTGTTGTCTTAATTTTCCCCTTTGATCAATAAATGAACTATGCTGTGCTGTGCTTACACACACTAGGATTTTTATTGCATTGACAAAGCTCTAGCAAAGACTTTGACTTTATATTATCATCTATCACCAGAAGAATACAGAATATTACACTTTAAAGACAACAGACTCTCTAACTGCTTCCAACTGAGAGCTCAGCTTTGGATTCCTAACTCCATGCTATACACGAGACTTCAACGTACCGTTGCTTCACCTAAACAAGCAGGACCAGGTTGGCCTTAAGACTAAGGGCTTCTTTTGCAGGTCCACATGTGCTGTAATCTTTTCCATGAAATGATTTGTAAATCCTAAATTATTTATTCTTAATCTGCCAATCCTCCCACATAGCCGACCTCAATTTGACCGGAGGATTGATTTATTACAGGTCTCACTAGCCTTTAAGGAGGCAGCATTTCAACAAGACATAGGCTCAGGAAGTATTATCGTGTAGAATAGACCTTTAAAAGCTGAATTAATTAGTATCCAGTTTGATTTGACTCTGCTACCATAGCCTAGAAAAGAAGTAGGTCACATTTTGATCGGCTAATTAAGGTATTTTACTGTGTTTCAGGTATTTTGTACGCCTTAATTTTCGTCATCCAAACGCGGCAATTACCTCCGCTGTAACCTTAGATGTTCACAAATCTTGACCTACAAATGGATAATTTATGTTTTTACGCATAAAACTTTATCAACATGTGTGATTTGGTAAATATGTGTAATGATATTGGCAATCAATTCCCTCCATATCAACAGCCTGTTTAAAAGCGGTCTTTTGAAAACAATAATGCTGCATTTAAAGTCAAGGAGTTTGAGTTCCGGTTGGTGTCTCAGTAACTCAGCTATGATGCTTATAAGGAACATTACACAATCACAACCCTCAATACTTGAAGCGGCCTTTCAAGGGGATGATTCACTTATTTTCATCACACAAATCTGCAAAAGCTACGTGGGTTGGGTTGAAGTAAAAAAATACGTATTTTACACTTGGAAATACATGAGATGGACTCACCATAAGGGACAGGAGGGTTAAAACAAGAGATGGACTCACCATAGGAGACAGGAGAGAAAGATGAGATGGACTCATCATTCCATCGTTCCAGGAAGGGGGGAAATAAATTTGAATGTCTACAATACTTTCAGGTACAACTATTGCAATAACATAACATACCACATGAGGTCGTGGGTTATTGAACATAGAAACATTTGAGGTCGCCGTTGAAAAATCAAGTCGTATGAGCTTATTTCAGGTAATAATAGAATGTATCCCAGCTGGATTATTCTAAAGCAGTTCTTGTTATTCAAGAAGCTCTTCAAAAGGCTGAAGTTGTTTGGAGATCTGATGCAGCAGACTGTTCGGTCCTCCTGGAACATGGTGGGAGGAGACCAGGCCTTCAGCTGGTCTCATCCCACCATCGACGCTCCGGAGCACGGAATGTCTCCTTCAGCTAGATACAGATTCAGCCCTCCCCTCGCTGTCGCAGGCATCCTGATAGCTGATCTGTTCCATGATTCTAATATCTGATCCCTGTTTCTGCTATCCGATCTGATCCCTGGTTCTGATATCTGATCTATTCCCTGTTTCTGCTATCCGATCTGTTCCATGTTTCTGATATCGGATCTGTTCCATGTCATGTTTTGCCTTTTAAAACATATTTGTCAAAAACCTCCTGTTTTAAATCCACCGATGTCTTGTCCTAGTCTTTGTTCTTCCCCTGCACACTGACGTCCACAGCTCACAGGAAGTGGGACTTGTATCGAGGAACATTGCACCACGCAAATCGTTTCATTGTAAACTGTTTAAGAATGAAGAGTCATCCGAACTTATAACAATAAAGCTAATTTATTTCAGTAATAATACATATAACAACAAATACAATAATCCGAGATCTCAGATAGGAGTTTGCCCTGGGTCTCTCTATTAGCTTTACAAGGAGTAGTCAAATGTATTAGCAAAAGCAAGGACTTCTTACACAGTGGCCCCAGGATGCTGAGAACAGCTCTGGTCCCCAATAAAACGATAGTATTGGTTTACCAGATGGTAGGCAACGATTGATGGAACTCAGGATAAGGACGTAGCGGTGCCTTATCAGCTGGAGCCCTTGCTCCTCAACCTTCCCAACGGGGTTAGGAAACCGGCCTCAGTTGGAGCCTTTAATCCCAACCAACAAGAGAAGGAGGAAGAGGAAGAAAAAGGCACATTCCAACAAAGGGCAGGTAGGGAAGAGTGTGAAAATATATCATTTTCCCATTACGCTTTGAGTTTGCCCAGCTCCGCCTTGAGTTTGGTGTTTTGTGTGTGTTCCTGTGTGCGTTCGTCGTCATGCCAAGCTTCATTAACAGCAACACATGTACGGGCAATTTATTCATGTTTTGGCGGAAGGCCGTATCCTAATAATCAAGAAAAACATCCGTAACAACAGACCCCCATCCAGCGCACTGCTTACACCCTAATTAACACACACACACACACACACACACACGCAACACGCATGCACACACACACACACACGCGCGCGCGCACGCAGGCACACACAGAGTCCAGTGTAATTGAGATGACGAGAGTGTTTCCCAGTATTTGCCAGCTGTTATGGTGCGATAATGAGAAAATGGCACCTGTTAGCCATTAGAAGTCTCATCAGTCTGTCTGGCGTGTCTCGTGTTTACCTTTCTCCGCCGCTGTGCCCGGGATGCTGCGTGATGCTTCACAAAAGACAGGGGCACTTTGCTCTCGCTCTCATGCACTTCGCAGCCATTTTTATTGTGTTTGTCGGATTGGGAGGAACAGACGCTCTAATGGTAAAAAGATAAGAAAACATATGTTCTTTCATTTCACTTTCCATGCAGAAGCATCGAAGAGCAGATCATCGATAACGGCTTCATTCACCTTCTCTGTAGGAGCAGACTTAGAGGCATCATTGATTGCAGCGCATCAGTACAACATGGAGTTTGACTCAGGAGCATGGAGGGACCCTAAACACTGATTACGGCCATGTTGACCGCTTTACCTTTCTGTTCTGTTGGCTGGTCTGTGGGGAACAGGTGCAGAGCAGGTGCCACACATCCTGTGGGAGCGAGGTTTGGTGAGGTTCAGCCCATCCAAACCTGTTGGCTCCTTCTGAAGTGTGCCACGCCCTGATCCCTCCAGCCCCCGAGCCCGGCCCACGGCCCGCTGCCCCACCCGCTGCTCCACCCGACACCACCGGCCCGCTGCTCCCCCGGCGGGCGGAGGCGGCCCTCCAGGCTCATCCAGAGTTCTTTGTATCTGACAAAGGGGCAGCATGTCTGGGAGCATCGCTGCGCTGGGAGGTATCTGGGGAAATCAGTGCAGAGGAGCCCGCTGTGCGCTGACCTCCATCTACAGCCCGAGAATATAATGAGACGCTATCAGCAGGGACGGCAGAACGCCGGGCCGCAGTCGTCCTCGCAGAACTCTACGTCTGTCTCTGCTCATCGCCGAACAATATCTCAGACTCACAACTAAACCGTGGCTGTTGCATAAATAGGAAGGGTTTATATTCAAAGGCAAACCAAACTCATAAGCCGGTTCCTACAGTTCTTTGCTCACTTCTTATCTTACCTGTAGTTCGTGTGTGTCTTGCATCGTTTGCCTATTATTCACAGATGTGTGGTACATTTAGAAACAAAGATCAACACTGCCACTCAACTGATGCCTCCAGAATACGAATGAGCAGAGGTATCCGGGGACCTGGGGCGGGGGGGGAACTGGCATGAGAAGAAGGAGGAAGTGTGTGTGGGGGGGTGGGGGGGGACTCAGTAGGGGGTCTGCATGAAAAAGATCGGGATGGTGGAGGGCTTGGAAGATGGAGAACTTCCCTACACGACGGTAACAACAGGTGTACCTGTTTCCCCTCGCACCAACACGGCGTTTGTGTGTGTGCGTGAGTGTGTGTGTGCGTGAGTGTGTGTGTGCGTGTGTGTGTGTGTGTATGTGTGTGTGTGTGTGTTTGTGAGTGTGTGTGTGTGTGTGTGTGTGTGCGTGTGTGTGCGTGTGTGAGTGTGCGTCTGTAAGGAGCATGGCGAGGTGTTTGGAGGATGAGGGGAGGGATCCTGAACTGTGGTAAGAAGTGTTTTTGTAGCAGGAGGGAGGCGGGAGACGGCGATGTGTGGGGGGGAGGGGGCGGCATCCATTACAGAAATACTCACAGCTCACTCAGAGTGTGGCCAAATCCCACACACACACGCACACTGCAAACACACACAAACACATACACAGCAAACACACACACACACAGGCCTGAGTTCTGCCAGGCAGAGTGCGAGATCAAACATAGTTGCAATGTGTGTGTGTGTGTGTGTGTGTATGCATGCATATGTGTGTGTGTGTCGTGTGTGTGTGTGCATGCATGAGTGTATGTGTTTGTGTTTGTGTGTGTTTGTGCCTGCATGTGTGTGTGTTTGTGTGTTGTATTCTAAAATATAGGGAATAAAAGAGGACACTATGTTCAGATAAAGTCGACACGCAGGGACTTCACGTCTTTAACGGCGGTCACTCATCACCAGGCGCCGAGCGCAGTGGAGGAGGAGGAGGGGGGGGAGGAGGAGGAGGAGGAGAGGGGAGAGGGAGGAGGAGGAGGAGGAGGAGAGGGGAGAGGGGAGAGGGAGGAGGAGGAGGAGGAGGGGGGGGAGGAGGAGGAGGAGGAGGGGGGAGAGGGAGGAGGATGAGGAGGAGGAGAGGGAGGAGGAGGATGAGGAGGAGGAGGAGGATGAGGAGGAGGAGGAGAGGGGAGAGGGAGGAGGAGGATGAGGAGGAGGAGGAGGATGAGGAGGAGGAGGAGAGGGGAGAGGGAGGAGGAGGAGGAGGAGGAGGAGAGGGGAGAGGGAGGAGGAGGAGAGGGGAGAGGGAGGAGGAGGAGGGTGGAGGAGGAGAGGGAGGAGGAGGAAGAGGAGAAGGAGGGGGAGAGGGAGGAGGAGGAGGAGGGGGGAGAGGGAGGAGGAGGAGGAGGATGAGGAGGAGGAGGAGGAGAGGGGAGAGGGAGGAGGAGGAGGAGGAGGAAGGGGAGGAGGAGGAGGGAAAGAGAAGTGAAGATATTTGAAGAAGGAGGAGCAGGATGGGAGATGAGGGATGTCAATGAAAGATTAGAGGAGGAAGAGAGAGGAGAAGGAGAGAGACAACAGGGAGAGGGTGAGAGGGGAGGAGGAGAGAGGAGAGCTCAGGAGGAGGAAAGAGGAGAGGAGGAGGTCGATAGGAGAGCAGCAGCAGTATTAGGGAGAATAAGGCAACCTGTGTTGAAGTCGTTGTCGTGCTTTGCGCAGTATGTCTTAGTACACTATCACTCAGAGCGGGGGGGGGGGCTTAATTACAGCAGCGGCACTAGACCATAAATCAGCAGCCCTTCTCTCTGCTTAGACAACCCCCCCACCCAGTCTCCTCCAGCTGCTGTTCTCGGCTCATCTTGCTGCTGTAGTACATTAACACCCTCCCAAGGGAGAGGGCCTCCTTAAGGTAATGATGAAAAAATGCGTATTTGTGTGTGTGCGTGTGTGTATGTGTGTGTGTGTGTGTGTATGTGTTTGCGTGTCTGTGTGTGTGTGTGTGTGTGTGTGTGTGTGTGTGTGTGTGTGTATGTGTTTGCGTGTGAGAGGGTTTGTGTTTGTGAGAGTGTGCGCATGTCAACGTGCTTGTGTGTGTGTACGTGTATAAGTGTGTGCGCGAGTCAGCGTGTGTGTGTCTGGGTCTTTTCTATTGCGTGTGCGTGTGTGTGTGCGTGTGTGTCTGCGTGCGTGCGTGTATGTGTGTGTGTGTATGTGTGTTTCCATGTTTCATGTTGATGTTCACCTGGTGGCAATCGGATGAGTTCAATAATTTGCGTGGTGGAAAACCACTGGCTGTTTTATGCTGTTCAGCCTCGGCGCTATCAATCCTCCCTCTGTCTCTCTCTCTCTCTCTCTCTCTCTTTCAGAGAAGGCTTGAGGCCTTGTTCCTAGCGTGAGTAATCTTACACTCGCTATTTGTATCCAGGTTGCAAGCAGATCAATCTGTCCCACAAAGACCCCTGCCCCCATCCACACCATCCTCCACTGTCTATGTCAACACACACACACACACACACACACACACACACACACACACGCACACAGACCCAATCTATTTCCTCACTCGATATCTACCCCATAGAAGTCATTCTTCTAGGGATCTTTTGTCAAAGGTAACCACATGAATTTTACATGGGACTACACACAGAAACACACACACACACACACAGGCACGCTCACAAGCACAAACACATACACATACACACAGGCACGCACACACACTCACAGGCACGTCCACAAGCACACACACACACACACATACACACCTACAGAGGCACAAGCACACACACAGGCACACCCACACCTAGACACGCACTCACACAGACAGGCACGAACCCACGCATAAACACACACACAGGCACACCCACACAGCTACACACCAACACGCACAGGCGCACACACACACAGCCACAGACAAACACAGACACAAACTGTTTTGTCAATACTGCCACTAATCATGGGAGGAATAATTATCTCCTTTACACTTCAAAACTCTCACTGGCTGAAAACACACGCACACACACACACACACACAAACAAACACAAACACACACACCCAGACAGCCCAGTGTGTTGCCTATATGAACTCACATACATTTATGAGAATGCAAATATCCTTAGTACACATAAATACGCTAGAAGGAACCCAGTGTGCGCATAACTCAACAAACAAAGGATGAGCTTCATTAAATAAACATTGAGCACCGAAAAATACATCGAATAAATACTACAGAGCACGACCATGTGACACCCCTTGAGGCCATATCTGCACACACACACACATACACACACATCCATAGACACACACACACACACACACACTCACACACACAAACGTACGGATAACATAGATAAGTACATACACACACGCAGACACACAATATATAAATGATGTATTTAACATATTGCTGTGTTTCTCCCTCTGGGCGCCCACACCAGTCTTCTTTATTTCATGTATTCATTTGTGCAGCTGGGATTATGATTGAATATGATTTATTTATCTTCTATTTCCCACTCAGCGGGGGGGGGGGGGGGGGGGGGGGGGGGGGGGGGGGGGTCTACTGAAGGTGATGACTGGTCCCTGACAGGTGACGTATTAGACATCCCCCTTACCTTACCTTACCTTACCTTGCCTTACCTTGCCTTACCTTACCTTGCCTTACCTTACCCTACACTACTCCACAATCCGGGCGTGGTCCCTGATCACAGACCACCACAGGAAGAGGGTCCGGACCACAGACGACGACAGGAAGAGGGTCCTGATCAGAGACCACCACAGGAAGAGGGTCCTGATCAGAGACCACCACAGGAAGAGGGTCCGGACCACAGACGACGACAGGAAGAGGGTCCTGATCAGAGACCACCACAGGAAGGGGGTCCTGATCAGAGACCACCACAGGAAGAGGGTCCTGATCAGAGACCACCACAGGAAGAGGGTCCGGACCACAGACGACGACAGGAAGAGGGTCCTGATCAGAGACCACCACAGGAAGAGGGTCCTGATCAGAGACCACCACAGGAAGAGGGTCCTGATCAGAGACCACCACAGGAAGAGGGTCCTGATCAGAGACCACCACAGGAAGAGGGTCCGGACCACAGACGACGACAGGAAGAGGGTCCTGATCAGAGACCACCACAGGAAGAGGGTCCTGATCAGAGCCCACCACAGGAAGAGGGTCCTGATCAGAGACACACATACATGGACACACCTCTACACACACACAAGAGCCTGTTTGACGTCAGTAAAACAAAGATTGACATTTTTGAGAAATATTCACTTCAGTGTCATAAAGTGTGCTTTATCCTGAGAAGTGGTGAATGGTGCCCCCCCCCCTCTCCCCAATAAGAGAGAAGGGCAAATCAATAGCATGCACAATGGAGGAAGGGCTCTCCACCCCCTCCACCCACACATCCCCCTGCTGAGGGGCCTCTCACTGCAGGGGTCGCCATGTCTTTTCCATGTGTCCAACCCCCCCCCCTAGCCCCCCGAAAGGAAACATGTTATTGCTGTGGTCATTTCTCACATGAGCCTATAGCAACACTGCTCTACCTAATGTAAGTCTTTTATAATCTAATTAAGGTTTTAATGAGATGTGTCAAGGCAGCGGAAATATGTATGGAGCATTGCATACATTGAAGTAAAAAAACCTGTCCCCCTATTTCAGTTGTGTGGCCCCACAAAATAAGGGAATTCAACTTTGGGGTAGTGTCAGTAGGTCATCGTACGATCTTCAGCTCTTCTGCCCTCAATAACAGTCCTCATCTGCATCATGACACCCATCCCTTAACCCTTCTCCCATTGTCGTCATTGTAGGACAAACACAGGCCTCGCTACAAATACTATCTGGGGTCAACTCCTCTGTGTCCCAGGGCCCGGGTGCTCCAATGATCTGGGGTCAGCTCCTCTGTGTCCCAGGGCCCGGGTGCTCCACTGATCTGGGGTCAGCTCCTCTGTGGTCCATTCGGGGTGACGAACATCTCCATTCCAAACATTTGACTCTTCTGTATTTGATTCGCTGGGATGCTCTACTCATCCCCAGAGCGGAGAGCAGCGGCTTCTGGGGCCGTCCTGTGTTCCTGAGACGGACAAACTCTGACTAGATTCTCTATCTCGCCATCTAGTTTGGGTCGCCACAAGTTACTCCTACCCCCACAGCTTCCATCCATCCTGTACCCTAAACTCTGTCTTCCTGACACTCTAGGGTATAATGTCTCCCTCTTATAATTGCTGTGGCTATCCCCTTGCCACATATTCCCTAACCCTTGAAGCACTCTAGCCCTACTGGTCCATGTTCTCTCTTGCTCGGCAGTCACTCGTGACGTGTCTGTGTCCTCGAATATTAGCTCTCTCTCCTCTGGAACTGCAGAGACGGGGTGTCCTTGCTTGTGTCTACTCACAGCATCAGCGTTGCTATTCTTCCCTGCCTTGAAGACACCATCTGGGGAACTGCTTTCATTTCATTAAACAAAGATAAAAGAGGTTAATGATCTGTGCATATTGTTAACTTTCTGTCATATATGTACTTGTAGAACCCCTTTATTTCTACCTGGGAATATGTATTTCCTGCTGGAGCAAGAGTAGCTTATAGATCGTCATCCTCCCACCTACAGCGGCGCTGTGAATCCCATCATGGCGGCCAGAGTAAAGCAAAAACAACTCCTAATGTCAGAAATCTTTCTCAGAACCCTATTTCAGACAATATCTTCCAAAAGAATCGTCCCAATTTCATCCTTGAACTCACTTCTGCATTATACGACCTGGTGATAAGGTCATCAAAGGCTAATTACATTTAAGATTCAACAAGGGTATAGTCAGTGAATTTTGGTTTGTGTTTTGGTGTCCTAGCACATCACTACATTCAGACAGTTCAGGCCAGGCCATTCCTGATCCTAATTATGACGAGGTCTAATAGATGTGATCCCTTGCTGATGCTGCTGTGCAGGCTCATCTATCTTTTAAAGAATGTGGACAATGGCTCGTTGTATATCCACAGGTCTCAGGGTAGTGAATGATAGAAGGGCAGCCCTATCATCAGCCCAATAGCCCTGTATTCTGCTCATTATCCAATACCTCGCTCTCTTGCTCTCTGTCTGCCTCTCTTTATTTCTCTCTCTTTCTCTCTCTCCCTTTCTCTCTCCCTCTCTTTCTCTCTCTTTAATGCACATGTCTCCCTGACTCTTCTTCCATCGAGAATTGAAAGACTTTGCCAGGGGGAGATAGTGTGTGGGGGTTGGAGTTGGGGGGGGCATACTTATGAAAATAAATAGCCTTCCTAGGCCATATCTCAACGTTTCTGTCTTCGGTTATTTTACTGTGATAGCTCCACCCTACCCTTCCTCATGCATTCCTCATCATCGCATCAATATTTATTGCGCCTGTCTATCAAATGTTTCCTTAGAAACCATGGCCTTCTCTTTCCTTATCTGTCTGGCGAGCGCTCATCCCAGTGTTAGCTCAGCCCCACACCCCTTTCTCTAACCCACCTTATTGAAGTATAGACGGTATAGACTCCTAATTCAAATCTGTCTTCTGTCAGACAGAGACGCAGCTCAGCAGCTGTGGCTCTCCATCTCGTCATGGTGGTGGACTGACTCCGTCACACATATCACACTCTCCCGCCCGCCCTCCCACCCATCGTTCTGTGTATATAGACACATGCACACATATATGCACACTTCCACAGAAACACACACACACACACACTCATATATACCCACATAACAGACCCAGAGAAAGATGGATCAGATATAGAAGTGTTAAGTAACCATCAGCCACCTCACACCCTCAGACTCAGCCATCAGCTCCACTCCTGTCTCTCGTCTGATCAGACAGCTACACAGGGACATAAGAAGACACAAACAAGCACGCATACACACACACACACACACACACACACACACACACACACATGAAGACACACACACGCACCCACACACTCACACACACACATGAAGACACACACAAACATGTGCAAGATCACACAAACACACACACACACCTGCAGACACACACATATGTGTATGTGTGTCTGCAGGTGTGTGTGTGTGGATGTCTGTCTGTGTGTGTGTTTCTGTGTACAGGTGGCTGAGAGTCACTGGGTTGTGTACGTTTCCCGGGACGACGGGGCGTGTGTGTGTTTTCACACACGTACACACACACACACAAGGTGCACACTAATGCACGTACAATAACACACCAGATGGACACAAATCACAAACAACCCCCCCCCTCCCACACACACACACCCACACACACTCACACACGCACACAAACACACACACACACACACACACACACACACACACACACACACACACACACACACACACACACACACATACACACACCATAGATATGCACACATTTACTAAAAGGGCCTATTAAAACAGAATGAGGCCTTAAAGGACCGGAGCGGAGAAACCGGTCATGTGTTTATGTTGAACTAGGGTGCTGTTTGGGTATTTTGGGAGAGATTGTGTTTCTAAGTGAATGAGTGAGATTGTGAATGTGTGTCTTTGTGAGTGAGTGAGATTGTGAATGTGTGCCTGTGTGAGTGTGAGTGTGTGTGTGTCTGTGTGTGTGTGTGTGTGTGTGTGTGTGTGTGTGTGTGTGTGTGTGTGTGTGTGAGTGTGTGTGAGTGTGTGTGAGTGTGTGTGTGTGTGTGTGTATGAGTTTGTGTAAGTGTGTGTGTGTGTGTGTGTGTACTTCATAAGGCAGGCTTTATCAAACTGTCATAACTTCATATTAAACCACTGTGACATGCCCACATCCCTCTGGCCCCTCCTTGCACTTAATCAAGAAGCCTAGCTCCCAGGAGCTCAGCGTGTGTGTACGTGTGTGTGTGTGTGTTTGTGTATGTGCATGCATGCGTGCGTGAATGCGTAGCTCCCAGGAGGCTCAGTGTGTGTCTGTGTGTGTGTGTGTCTGTCTGTGTCCGTCTGTGTCTGTCTGTAGCTCCCAGGAGCTCAGCGCGTGTACATGTGTGTGTGTTTGTGTGTCTGTGTGTGTGTGTGTGTGTGTGTGTGTGTGTGTATGTGTGTGTGTGTGTGTGTAAGTGTGTGTGCGTGTGTGGGTGTGCGTGTGTGTAGCTCCCAGGAGCTCAGTGCGTGTGTGTGTGTGTGTCTGTGTGTGTGCGTGTGTGTGTGTAGCTCCCAGGAACTTAGTGTTTGTGTGTGTGTGTGTGTGTGCGTGTCCCTGTGTCCGGGTGTGGTACATGTGTATCGAGGGTCCTTCAGATTGAATTAGTGCCTGTCATATCATTAATATGCCGTCCTCAGATACATGACCCCTCTTCTTCAGCTCTCTGGGGCTTCTGCTTCTAATGTCCTGTTGGCAAGGTCAGGGTGGCTGGAGGTCGGCAACTGGGCTGATGGGCTCAGGGAGCACTGGGAGAAGAGCTGGCACCCCATGACTGTGTGTGGGGGTTCATCTGTGTGGTTATGCTGGGAACATAGGAACTTCTCCCACCAAATCATGGCTGATGATTAAACTAAGACGCGTAATCTACAAAGAACGCCGGCCTTGATGTGTGATGAAGGGGCGAGGGATCTGCTAAAGATAAGAAATAAATTTTCTATTTTGCAACGGCATCAAAGTGTAAGAACTCAAAGCCCATCTCAAAGTGTATTCTGGAATGATTGAGGTTCACAGGAACTGATTGATCCATCGTCAATGAAATGAGAAAAAAGATCAAGACCAGGATTCATTGTCATTGTATTAGTATTGAAAGAATCTGATTACACAAACAATAAAGACAAGTACAATCAGCAGATTAAGAATTCATTTATAATTAACCTTTAAGCCGTTTGCTGCTCTTCAGACAATCACCTCCACCGTAGAGGACCGCCTTAGACGACCATCTCACTCTTTAGACAATCACCTTCGCCTTAGACGACCATGTCACTCTTCAGATAATCACATCCAGCTTATAGCACCATCTCACTCTTCAGACAATCACATCCACCTTATAGGACCATCTCACTCTTTATGACAACAATGTTGCAAAAATCTATATAAAAAATAATATAATTATCCCAGAAAAATGAAAACTATAACATTTAGCTTGTTAAGGAAAAAGCATATTAGCCCATTATAACGAGGAAAGTGAGAAAATGCAATGTCCCGTATGGCTTCACCCTCTTAAGGTCATCACACAATCCACACTCACACACACACACACACACACACACACACACAGACACACACACACACACACACACACACACACACACACACACACACACACACACACAGGTCTGCATTAATTCAGCAAAGGGATCAACGGTAAATACGAGGCACATTCTGTTTCCTGCCTTTAATGGCCTTACCAGTTTTCCTTTCCTTCTTCCCTTTGGAGTTCAGACGCATATGGCCGCTGGAGAGATCTCCGCTGCCACCAAGGTAGCAGGGGTCAGGTGGAGGTCAAGGGTGAGCCACAAAGGCCGTCGCTACGTTAATTAGTGGCGCTGCTGAACTGGTGTGCGGTGGAGGTGGCTGGGTGGGAGGGTGATTCATCTCTCACCTTCTGAGGTGGCCACACTGAAGAGAGAGAGAGAGAGAGAGAGAGAGAATGAGAAAAAGAGAGCGAGAGAGAGAGAGAGGCTCTGTGAGTGATTCTGTGGCCTCGGGGAACGGGTGGCTTGCTAGCTGTTAGAGGCGAACCCTCAGTGGAGAAATAACTCTGCGACATTGTGCAATGAGTCCCTGGCACACACTCATACCGGGGCTTGCACAAGAAGGAGGTAGGGTGGCCACACACACACAGACACACACACACCTTTCTCACTCCGCTGCTCATTCCTCTGAGAACCGCCACCAACAACTTATCCTTGATCAGTTCTCCATTGCTTCTGGTTTTAAAATGTCAGCTGGCTTTCACCTGTTTTTAATGAACAGGAGAGAGGATATTAAGATGAAGTCCTCTCTCTCCTTCTGAATGTCAGTCAGTGTGTTGAGGCTGCTGCCTCGAATCGTCGAAATGTATAGATCACACACACACACAACCACAGACACACACACACACACACACGCACAAACAAACACACACAGACACACACACAGTCTTGCACACACAATCCGCAGGATTTCTCCCAGCCTTCATCTGCATCCAGCACGACAGAGCAGTCCGAGCACAGTACTTTTCTCATCACCATGACTGATCCATCGATGACCTTTACCCTTTGGTGCAAACTAACGGGAGCGTGACCCACTGGGCCCTGAAGAAACCATTCAGGTGACCTTCATAATGATACACCTTCCAAACAGACACCAGAAGCATGTGCTAGGCAGGACCTACATGTCACTGATGGGTGAGCAGCAGGCGATGAAGGACTCAGAAGCATGACTCAGGAAGCAAAAGTCTGTGCAGAGAGAACTGTCTTTACTAGCAGATAGGTCGGCACACTGGAAATCAGTAGATCAGGCAAACAATCCAGCAGGGAGAAGGTAAGGCGTAGTGGCTCGGTGCATGGGGAATTAGTTGTAGATCAATTACACAATCCGGCAGCGAGAAGGCAAAGGCGGGAGTAAACGGGGAGAATCAGAAAACGTAAATATCACAGAGAAAATGCTGGGACACTTGATACAAAGAACCAAGACAAACTTGCATAGAGGAATGGAAACACGCTGACTAAAAACACTAGGAGGGGAATGTTGGACGAGGGACAGGTTAAAACAATTAAGGTGAGTGAGGACAAGTGAGAACAGGGAGTGAATCAACCAACGGAGCGGGGCGAGATGTGACAGTACAGCATCTTGACATATATGGGTTACAACCACTGAGGCTCTAAAGCAAATGAACACATTGACACAAAATACAGCAACACACCCGCAATCCCACACACACCTACATACAAACACAGCGGGAAGGGTTTTGACAGCGGATAGGATTCAGATTGGTCTGTGAGCATCAACAGTGTGTGAAGTGTCCTGTTCTTCAAGACAAAATAAATAAGCCCCACATAGACTCGGAGGTGTTAAGGTGTAGGCTATTACCGGCTGAATCCGGTCAGCTCTTCTCCCTCTTACTACCAAAAGACAATTTCTGGCAGGGGGGCTCTGGACACCTGCTGATGGTCTCCGGAGTCAGAAGAATGAGAAGAGGAGAGTGAAACCACCGTGACCAGGAGAAGTAACTCACTTTTGGATTAATAACTTGCCCAAGCATAATCAAGGCGTCTAGAGAAGGCGTCGCCTCCCTCGGACGTCTCCACTCTCCCTCCCCAGCGTCCGCCGTCCCAGCTGCTGTATCCTGCCGCTCTCCGTGGGGGACATGGGGAACAAGGCGGATCCCAGCCCACTAACGGCCATGCTTCAATTGTTTCAAATCAGCGTCAAGCGATGTCACTTCTGACTCAGAGAACACAGGTCACACCTCCTGGCACCAATTTGAGCCAATCAGAAGCGGAGATGGACATGGCCTGTGGCCCACCAGAGCCATGTAGGTGTCAACATGTATAGTATAGCACGCACACTTCCTTTAGGGTGGAGGGGATCATCAACTTTAATCACTGCCATGGCTAATAATTCTAACTTCAAACACGAACCATTATAAAATAATATAATTACTAATTAACTCATTCCTGCCTTCATAACTTCAGTTGGCCGTCCCTTCCAGGCATCGAAGGCGATGGGGATCACCCACAACAACTAGAACCAGAACACCCTTATGTCTGTGAAGCAGCGCAACCCATAGCCGAAGGTCTGATCATTGCCTTTGGGCTGGCCGTCCTCATCTCTGAGGTCTATCTTGGAGATACCTTACAGGCCTTACAATTCAGGTGAGTTCTACCAAGGGCTCCTGTTGGTGTACTGTAAAGGGTTGAATAGTGGTGCAGAAACAGGACAGGGCTCCAGAGATTATCATGGGCCTGCCCATCACAGAGGCCCTCCGCATCTGATCCCTTGGGTGCATCATTGCCTCTTTGATTTTTGGAGCTCATCCCTACCACTGTGGTGATGAATATGGCCTGGTTAGTGACACTAAACCACAGTCCTCCCCTTTCAGAGGAAACACATTACTAAACTTCTCGGAAGCTTTGTCCATACCTTCTTTTTTTCTAATTTGACTGATGTGCAAAGTACAACATAGCAGCTCTTAGGCACCCAGCCGCTAGCTGTTCAGGTTGCTACTGGCCCTTCTACGGCACTTATTATTACCAACAGGGGGCGTGGCTAGTCTGATGATGAGCAAATGAGGTGTGCCCTCTCTCATCTATGGCCAAGAGACGGAGGAGGAGCAGTGGATTGATGGGGAAGAGGATAAATTGAGTAGGATGAATGATGGAAAGAGGAGACGAGTTGTCATGGAGAGGAGGGAGGAGGATTGGAGAAATAAACGGATTAGGAAGGTGGATACGAGAAGGAGACTTTATTCTACACCATTACTAACATCACCCCCAGTGGTGACCAGTACTTCCATCACCACCAGCGGTGTACAGTACTACCATCACCCCAATTGGTGACCAGTAATACCATCACCCCAAGTGGTGACCAGTAATACCATCACCCCAAGTGGTGACCAATACCACCATCACCACCAGGGTTGTTCCCACCAGTACTACCATCACCCCCAGTGGTGACCAGCAACACCATCACCCCCAGTGCTGACCAGCAACACCATCACCCCCAGTGGTGACCAGTAACACCATCACCCCCAGTGGTGACCAGTAACCCCATCATCCCCAGTGGTGACCAGTAGTACCATCACCCCCAGTGGTGACCAGTAACACCATCACCCCCAGTGCTGACCAGCAACACCATCACCCCCAGTGCTGACCAGCAACACCATCACCCCCAGTGCTGACCAGCAACACCATCACCCCCAGTGGTGACCAGTAACCCCATCACCTCCAGTGGTGACCAGCAACACCATCATCCCCAGTGGTGACCAGTAACACCATCACCCCCAGTGGTGACCAGTAACACCATCACCCCCAGTGGTGACCAGGTCTACCATCAGCACCAGTGGTGTTCCCACCAGTACTACCATCACGTTGACTTTCTGGTTACAGCATTGGTGGAAATAAAACGTTTAATTATTTTCTGAAGCATCTGTCCGCTCACAGAGAAGTCTATCTCCAGAGGGATGGACCAGAGACCCTGCGGCGCTGGGCCGTCCCCCTCTCTATGGCCAGCTCCTGCATTGTGTGGCCTCTGGACCCCAGAATACGTGATACATAATGTGCATTGAGCGCTCCTATCGTGTCATTTAGGAGATACGGCGTCGGTTTGGGAACTAATCCCGAGGGTTGATATACATTTTTGTATTATACTTGAAAAATCTTTTTCAGATTGTTTGAATCTGTTCAACCAGTCAGCGCTTTCGTCTGTAGGCCCTTGAGAATATATTTGTATTTGTAACAAAAGCTAACTCACAATCTTTGTCCCTCCATCCTCCACAAGAATAAGAATAGAATAACAAATGTTCCTGTTCCACAATCATGACCCCTTTATGGATATATCCTGCATGCCACCTATAATGGGAAAGACTGTGGAAAGGGGTGTGTGTGTGTGTATTTGTGTGTGCCCACGTATGCCATTGTGTGCTGACACACAACGGAAGACTCTGAGGGGAGAGAGAGCCGAACGCCAACCTTTCAAACTGTTTGCATTCTGATGCCCTTTCACAGGTATTTGAAGATGGTTTCAATTTGTTGATCCATTTATCTTGCTATCTGACCAAATGGGTTTATGTATCAAGGTCCAATGCTACACGCCACCAAGAGACGTTCACGGGGCTCCTCCAGAAGAGGACCAACGGCGGGGATGTTGAAGCCGGTTTATTGTAGACTGTGAGTGTGTGCGTGAAGGCTGGTTTAACCTGTGCACACTGATTACTCAATGTTGACTTCTTAGAATAGGACTTCTTAGAATATGCACAAAGTATACTCAAAGTAATTACAGCGGTCAAAAGACTGTTGCTGTCAACAAAAACGGTTGCGTCCCAGCCTATATCCACGTGGCCCAGCTCTCAATCACACTGCGATCACACAAAAATAAAATTGCAAACATGAACGAATACCACAAATATAAATCACGACAAAACTTGTGACGAAAACTACAAATATTAAAATGAAATCTTTCCTGGCTCCCACAATGTGCGTCTGGTGTGCAGCCTCCCCAAGCCCTAGAGTCCAGTCAGACCCGGCCAGGTGAGGCTGATTCAGCCAGCCATCGTCCACACACACTCCCACAGTTTAGCAAGCAACCAATCAGTGCTTCACCGCAGTCCCTGCTGTCACACATCAGTACTCTGGGTTTTTCAGGGTTTGTGGAGTTTAACCATCTAGATTGTAGGGTGTACCTACCAGCTCTGAATTTGTGCTGAAAGCTGGCACTAAATACATGAGGCCGCTGCTAAAGACCCGACGGCTGAACTGAACTCTATCTCATCAACTGACCACTGATGAGCTGTTATCTGCTATATAAAAGAAACAAAGAAAACACCCACACACAAACACACACACCATTCTGTAAAATAAAGTAAATATACTAGATTATATGAAATGTGATCCAGGATCATATTCTTTGATACAAGGTTTTTGACAAGGTCAAAAACTCAGCAGGTTGTATATTTTGTCCACACACACACACACACACACTCACACAAAGCGGTTGGCCTGCCTGTGATAAAAAAAATATTTTTCAATCATTTTTGTATCTGGAAAATCTATTGCAACAAGCAACTGTTCTCTTCTCTCCAGTGTTGTGTTGTCAGCGGAGCCGCCCGCCGGCTCGGTATTGCTTTTGAAGAGTTTCAGGGGCAGCCCCGGACTGTAATGTATTTCTGGCTGGCGTTGTGATGTGTTTTTGATTGGCCGTCAGCTGGAGTGATTACATGAATCAAGGTGAGGATGAATGGATGGTCGGTGCACAGGGCAGACGCAGGGGTCTGTTGTGTTGGTTTGGCTGCTATTACCGTTTTTATTTTTAACAATGTGTTTGATTCCATGCAAACAGATAAAGGTGACTTTGAGTTAAAAAGAAAGGAAAAGTGAAGTGGGGAGAACGGAATAGGTCAGAAATAATGACGGAGCGATATAGAGTAGACGACCAACTGGTGGGGTTTTCTATAGGAAGTTTACAACGCTTCATTGTGGTTTTGTTCCCAACAATTCGTTAACTCACCTGCCACTCAGTTCGGCTGTTTTCCAGACAGACCAGTGTCTTCTCTTTGTAAAAGTAAATGATTTGGCTAAACCTTTGTTTAAAGCTTGTTCCGTACATGTCCAATCTGACTGGGTGGAGGGGAGGAGACAAATGAAGAAAATCTACCAGGACTCTTGCTTTGAAAGGCTTTGTTTCTGTTGAGTTTCATTCAGGGAAGGCTACTGAATGCAAACAACAGGTCCTGTATTCCTGTAAAACATCTTTCAATACAAGAGAACCCAGATTTCACTGGAAATCAGAAGAGAGCAATTTACAAGAGTTGAATGATTCAATTAAGCTGTATTTCATTATAAGTTTCTGCATAGACCCTTGACCCAGGAGCTAAAGCCATTATGGCTAGGGCTAGGGCCATTTTAAACACTAGATACGATACTAGATACAGAAGCTTCAGCTAGCCTCTTCATCCAGGACATTACTGCCCTCCAAATAGACAAAAGAAGAAGAAGAAAGAAAAGAAAAGAAAAGAAAAAGTCTAATGAATGTCAGAAAATAGTAACCTCCACTGAGTTCTGAACATCTCAATGACCCAGTTAGGATGCTAGAGACAGATTGTTTTGAGTTGTTTGGCACCGAGGGACAGGTATGAAAAGAAAACATCAAAGGGTTATCAAGTTGGCTATTTGACCATGAAGAAATAACCCACCAGCAGAGGAAACCCAGACTTAGAATAAGTGTGCGTCCATGCTTATTCAATCTTATCAATGAAATATTGCAGTACAGTGTTACACTCGTGGGCCGCTTATCCAGAAGGTGCTGTTCTTAAAGCTGCTCTAAAGGCCTTCTCTCATTGAGCCTATAAATTGTAAAATGGCCCTTCCTCATGCTCATTTATCTGGGTGGATCTCAGAGGACCTGTACTATAAAATAAAATAATACGTCTTAAATGCCCTACCTACACACAAGATGAATTAAGATTGTACCCAGGTGTACATTATTAAAACATTAAACATTTGGAAAAAAATTGCACATTTCTATGATTTAATGTTTTGTCTCTGTTCTCCGTAGTTCCATAGTTTCCGTAGACTGGAATGTGTGGTTAACTAATAGAACAGACTGAGCAGAGGCCGGATGCCCAAAGCCATGCTGGAGAAGACTGTGTTCTGTAGGTGAGGTGTCCAGAGCTGTCATGCACACCTCTGGGAAATGATAACAGTCAAGAGGTCCAGAATCACACAGTAATTAGAGGAAGTCAGAGTTTTTCGTATGAAAACAAAACCTTGGGATATGTTAACTAAGGACATGACTTTGATAGATATTACAACTTAATAACGCAAGAAATTAAATTTTATTGAGTTTAAATATGTGGGCTGCATCCAAGCAGATTCAGCACTTATTCAATTATATGTTAATAGAACATGTTCTGAAACCATTGAGTTTCTACACTATTTTATATAGTGTAGAAACTCAATAGTTTAACAACAAAGGGTTCTAAAGGTATATGCCTAATTAAATAGGAGGCAAAGTAACATTGAGACGGTTTCAAAGGATGCAACATTGAATTAGTAAAAGTGTAAAGAAATGAGTAATAGATTCTTCTTTTTGACCTCAATAGTGTAATTTAATATAATGATCAGGACAATGAGTGCTAAATGAAAAAATATTTTAAATCAAATGCATTTTCCTTCTTTAAATGAAAACAAAAAGTTACTCCAAGACAAACATTGAAAGGTTTGGTTTGGTTCTGGGCAGCAGGTCCAATCAGCCTTCCCGGTGCGCTGCTCTGTGGACACACGGGACACGCGGGGATACTCCGCCTGTGCTCTTGTTCTAATAGTTGACAGTGAGTCAGGAGACAGCCTCACTGTCCAGCCTGTATTTTATTCAACGATGACTTGGCCCTCGATGGGCCCCGATAATGTTGTCCTCTCTAGGACCGATGCTTCAGACTGGTCCAGACTGACAGGCCGATCAGAAAGACCTTTTTATTTTCACTTACCTTTTCTTTAAGCTGTTATGGTGACTCAGCAATCAATATAAAAGCTGTAACATAAAATTAGTCCTCCACACCGTAACCAAATAGGGGAAGCCTATTTCCAGAAGGTTGTGGTGTCCTTCTTAACTGCCTATCAGCAAACAGCTAATTTGGCAGACGAGACATATTACCATGAGATATTACCTCAGTAGCGTTTACCACGTATCTACCTTCATGATCTATGGCTGCATAGACAACGTACATTTACTTACCAGTCTATCAGAAACGTTATGCGTTGAACATCAGCTCCATTACTCGCCAAGAGCCGTCTCCAGTGGGGGACAGCAACGCCAATGTGAACTCTTGTTTTGCATTCACTTATATCATTTCTCTTGTTCAAGGTTATTGACCAGAAGTGAGGCCCTCTGGGTCCGCTGATGTAGGCCTGGGCGGACCGGACACTGCAGGGACAGCCAGCTTTTGAGGTACAAAGTGGTATTAGGAGGCGTAACAGTGCTGGCTAGGCTAGCTGCTTGCTTAAAGAAATTTCTGCAACACATTACATACACAATACATAGACCTAATTGTTATTAGGACAAAACGGTTCATCACATTCTGTTGCTAATTGGAGTTCATTAGTTCATTAATGTTTAAAATTAGTTTGGGCTAATGAAATCGTTGAGGTTTCCCACTCAAAGCTTTCCTAAAGGTCAACAAAAAGAATGAACAGAAGCAGCAGAGATACATGGTAGTCATAAAGCCAAGCTGCCTGAAAGCAAAGCTTTCATCTCCCTGAACCGCCCTTTGTGTGTGTGTGTGTGTGTGTGTGTGTGAAAATGAGAACCCTATGAATCCTAATTATGATATGATTATTACCTCGAGGAGTCCTCTGTTGCAGACTATATTAATTCATTAATCAATATCATCTGCAGCAAGTTTTTCTCTTCCTTTGCATGATTCAGCGTTCTCCTTGTCAGGCACGTCACAATGAAGGCACCAGTCGTCACAGATGCTGTTCGTCTGCCTGTTAATCTCCAGTCAATAGAACCTGTGTGAGCAGGAGATAGATGACAAGACTGCCATGTGGTGTTGGATATGGAGATGGCTACAGAGATTAAGAAATGTTATTGAAAAGTCCCCATGGAATTGGGTGTCTTTGTGGTATTGTTTCCAACATTTCCATGAGAGTGGCCGTTTCCCTCCCTCTACCGGTCACAAATCAATTTTCTCTGCACATAAAATAAGCGAAGCCAACATTTGGAATAAATACGCTGAGATAAGCTCGCTAGCTCCCGTGACAGTCCCCCAGTTTGTGTGCTTGAAAATGCTGTTCTGCCGTCAAAGCCCATTTCTGAATATGACACCTTTTGTAGTTGTTCCACCTCCAAGCATACATAGCAGGAGGTACTAAAGCAGCAGGCGGCTGGCGGTACCAGGCCCCCGACCAGGCAGCAGCAGACACGGCACGTGATGGACCAAACAGTGGGACAGGAGGAGAGTTTGGGGGAATGGGCCTCATTATCGCCAGGAAGAACAGAGGTTCATACTGCAATGGCTGTGAGAAAGATCAATACTATTCAAATTTGAGAAACTTGAATTGTGCGGGCAAAAAACATTTATGATCATGGAAAAAGACACACACTCACGCACACACACACACACACACACACACACACACACACACACACACATACACACACGCACACACACACAGTTACAGGCTCAAAGTGTCCGGGCTATACATAGACCATTTGGTCTGCCCGGGAGCGTGAGCAGCGTGATCCAGCGGTGCTGCTGCTGGGGGCAGAGAGGGAGGGGCCATGGGGGGCACAAAGTCAACAGGGGCGAGAGAAAGAGAGAGAGAGAGAGAGAGAGAGAGAGAGAGAGAGAGAAGGTACTTCAGGAAGGTACCTATCAATTATTCATGGCTGGAGGAGGAACATCAGGGAGATGTGGGGGGGGGGGGTATTTAATCAACGTGATCCAGAGGCTAAGTCGCTCATGTAATTACACAATCTCTCTCTCTCTCTCTGGGAGTTAAGGAAAAAGAAGGAGGAGATGAGGGGAGGTCGTGTGAATGGAAACGGGTTGGAAAACAGGTGGTGGCGTTGGAGGAGGGGGGAGACAGAGGGCATGAAGACAGACGGTGGTGATGGAGGAGGGGGGAGACAGAGGGTGTGACCGGTGGTGGTGGTGTTTTAGTCGGATGGCAGTAGAACTCAATGTATAATATCACAGACTATGGCTGTTTCCCAATGTGATGGAAGCATGCTCAACGGCCGACTTTTTAAAGGACGCTTTGTCGTAGAACGCCGACAAGCACTTTTCCAATGTTGGGAACACTCTTTTCGCGTCCTTTGTTTTTGAGAATTCCGAGATTTTTCAAGGATGCATCGCTGGATCCTCGCCGAGCAGAAAATACCCACAATCCTCTGCGTTCACACGCTGCACAGGATATTACAAGTGGCAGAGGGAAAGCAGTACACGTTCAAATGTAAGTGAAGTTATATTAAAGTTTTCAGAAATATTTTGTGCTGTATTGCTTTTTATAGATTCATCCTGTTAATGCAAATAATCAGTCTTAAAGACCTGTGCCACTTTTCCAACG
>NC_136946.1:17660884-17828384 GCF_949987615.1 Pollachius pollachius | reverse complement strand
CCGTGCTGGCAGGCTGCTTTTCATCCGCGACAGCATCTCCGGACGGCGATTCCTGTGCGACACGGGAGCACAGAGGAGCGTCCTTCCTGCTTCCCGTTTGGACATGGTGACCGATGGCCACGGCCCCCCTATGGAAGCTGCTAATGGTAGCCCCATCCGTACCTATGGAACGAGGTATATTGAGTTGTGTTTCGGAGGCCACCGGTTTGGCTGGGACTTTATTACAGCAAAGGTCTCCGTTCCCCTCCTCGGCGCCGATTTTTTGTGTGCGCATGGACTGTTGGCGGATGTAAAGAACCGCCGTTTGATTGACGCCGTCACGTTTTGTTCCTATGCGTGCACGCTCAGCGGGGCTGACTCCATACGACTGTCTAGCATGCTCTCCACCTCAGATGACTTCCACCATCTACTTGCCGGTTTCCCAGCCCTCACTCAGCCTACTTTCTCTGCGTCTGCCGTGAAGCATGGTGTGGAGCACCATCTCGCCACTACTGGTCCACCCGTCTACGCCCGTGCTCGGTGCCTCGACCCGACCAAGCTTGCCGTTGCGAAGGCTGAGTTTGCGAACATGGAGCGCCTGGGTATAGTCCGCCGGTCCGACAGCCCGTGGGCCTCACCCCTCCACATAGTCCCCAAACCCGGCGGCGGCTGGCGCCCGTGTGGCGACTACCGGCGGCTAAATGAGGCAACGACGCCTGACCGGTACCCAGTGCCGAATATTCAGGATTTTTCGGCCCACCTGGCTGGTATGGTGATTTTTTCCAAGGTGGACCTTGTCCGGGGATATCATCAGGTGCCTGTACACTCACTGGACATTCCCAAAACAGCAGTGATCACGCCGTTTGGTCTGTTTGAGTTCCTGCGGATGCCGTTTGGCCTTAAAAACGCAGCTCAATCTTTTCAACGCCTCATGGACTCTGTTTTGCGGGAGCTGCCTTTTCTTTTTGTGTACTTGGATGACATCCTAGTGGCGAGCATGTCCAAATCCCAGCACCTGGCGCACCTCCGGACGCTTTTTGAGCGGCTCAGCCAACATGGGCTAATTGTCAACCCCGCCAAGTGCCAGTTTGGTCTCTCCACCATCGATTTCCTGGGACACAGAGTCACTAAGGGCGGTGCAGCCCCTCTCCCATCAAAGGTGGAGGCGGTCGCACAGTTCCCACGCCCGCTCACTGTCAAGTCCCTGCAGGAGTTCCTCGGCATGGTGAATTTTTACCACCGTTTCATCCCTCGAGCCGCCCAGCTCATGCGACCCTTGCATGAGGCCTTGCAAGGTAAGCCCAAGCACGCTGTAGAGTGGACTGAGGGCAGGGACAAGGCTTTTGTTGCCACTAAGGCAGCCCTGGCGAACGCCACCATGCTGGCACACCCTTCTCCCACAGCCTCCATCGCCATCACCTCGGATGCCTCGGACTACGCTGTCGGTGCCGTCTACGAGCAGTGGGTGGGCGGGGCCTGGCAGCCACTTGCCTTCTTCAGCCGTCAGTTGCGTCCCAACGAGCAGAAGTACAGCACTTTCGACCGGGAGCTGCTTGGTCTCTACCTCGCCATCAGACACTTTCGTTCCCTGTTGGAGGGTCGACACTTCACCGCTTTTGTCGACCACAAGCCGCTGACTTTTGCCATGGCCAAGGTGGCTGAGCCGTGGTCCGCCAGCCAGCAACGTCATCTGTCCTACATTTCCGAGTTCACCACGGATTTACAACACGTTGCCGGTAAGGACAACCAGGTGGCGGACTGCCTGTCACGGGCTGTGGTAGGAGCAGTCCATCTTGGTTTGGATTACAACCGCATTGCAGCGGACCGGACCACAGACCCAGACGTGCAACTCCTGAGGACCTCGACAACAGGGCTGAAAATAGAGGATGTGGTTTTTAGCGATGCCGGCACCACGCTCCTGTGTGACGTCTCCACAGGCAGTCCTCGCCCAATCATTCCCACGGGATGGAGACGAAAAGTTTTTGATGCCATCCATGGTCTTTCCCACCCAGGTTCGAAAGCGTCACAGAGATTGGTTGCGGCTAAGTTTGTTTGGCACGGCCTCAAGAAGGACGTTAGGGACTGGGCTAACACCTGTCTTGAGTGCCAGCGGGCCAAAGTGCACCACCACACTAAAGACCCGTTGGAGTTGTTCCCGGTGCCGGAGAGACGGTTTGACCATGTGAAAGTGGATCTGGTCGGCCCTCTGCCCTCCTCTCACGGTTTCACCTACCTGTTGACCATGGTTGACAGGACCACCCGTTGGCCTAAGGCTGTGCCACTGACGTCGCTAGCGTCGGTCGAAATGACACGGGCGTTTATCAGCACCTGGGTTGCCCGTTTCGGCACTCCTTCCGACATATCCTCTGACCGGGGCGCGCAGTTTACTTCTGAGCTGTGGAACGCTGTCGCACAGAGCCTCGGAGTGAAACTCCACCACACGACCGCATATCACCCACAGGCTAACGGACTCTGTGAGCGATTTCATAGGTCGATGAAGGCTGCTCTTCGGGCCAGCCTCAAAGACAGCAACTGGGTCGACAAGCTCCCATGGGTACTGCTTGGCATCAGGACTGCACCAAAGGAAGACCTACAGTCCTCCTCCGCAGAGCTTGTGTATGGCCAGCCGCTGCGGGTTCCAGGGGATTTTGTCCCTGGCACCACCGTTCCTTGGTCTGCCACTCTCCAGCGGTCCACGCTACTGGACAATGCAAGGCTTTTCGCACCTGTCCCCACTTCCCGTCACGGCCTCCCTCAGTCGCACATCCCCGCTGGGCTTCGGACGGCTGACTACGTTCTCATTCGCCACGACGCCCACAGGGGACCGTTACGCCCCCCCTACGAGGGCCCGTTCCGGGTTTTGGAGACGGGGGACAAACATTTTGTGGTGGACATGGGCGGCAGGCCGGAGCGACTCTCCATTGACCGCCTCAAGCCAGCTCACTTGGACGTGGCCAGGCCCATTGAATTGGCTCAGCCCCCACGACGCGGACGACCTCCAGCTCTGCCCCTGCCCCCTGCTCCCCTCCCTCCCGGGACTCCCACACTCCAGGCCTCATACCCGTGTCATGGCGGGACGCCTGCCACAGTTGTAGCTCCTCGACCTCCTGTACGACGCAGCCGTTGTGGCCGGTTAATACGCCCGCCCCCGCGATGACTGTTTTGTTTTTGTTTTCTCCTGATGGTGAATTCTGGGGGGACATGTGTAGTGAGTGTTACATAATTCACCTACAGTATTTTGTTATGTGTTGTTCTTTACACTGTGTTAGGCATGTCTTTTACTGTCTCTGTGTTTCAGGGATCGCTGTCCCTTTAAGGATTACGAGCTTCTCATGACGCGGAGCCCGATGCGGCATATGTTCTCTTGCAGCACGTTTTGATTCCTGTTTTTCAAAAACTAAATAAACGAGTCACACAACTGTGTGCTCAACGTGCGAAATTGTATCCTTCATTTAATGCAATTTTCACAGCGTAATATTTTTATTGCTATTCCCATGGATCGATTAAAAATAGGTTCGGAGGATGTTTTCCCAAACAAAATAACAAGATTTTGTTTTATGTCTGTATTTCAAATACTTATATTAAAGCTTTGGATAATCTGATCATATTTTCTGAACGAACATCAAAGTCGACAAAAGCTTGAATAAACCAAAGCCTACTGTTCAGTTCACAGACCAGAGCTCGAGGTGTGAGGCTGAGGGACGATCACACCTTCAGGTGTGATCGTTGCTCAGCCCTGTCATCTGTTTATTCACAATGAAGCCGCTCTGAAACACCGCCTTCTCTCGGTCCGTCCCAGCACACTTTGGCTGCCGAGAAACAAAGTGGAGTCCAGGTATTTAGATCGATTCAAATACTTCATCTCAACTCTCTTTAGTGGCGAGGGAGGACCAGTAAACCTGTTTACGTTCCTCACTGGCATTGTCTTCATCAGCAACACAACCATAAACATACCTTCTTGAAGGAATGTTTGGAGAACCGTTGTATGTCCCGAGAATCTGATTTGGCTTGGACATTTCATCAGATGAGAACAGCTCTGCATGGGACAGAGAGGACAACGTCCTCAGCCCAATCCCACTGCTTTCTGACTGGCCAATGTCATTAGGATGTATACACTGGCTGTGCTTTAGAGAGAGGAGGATTAAGAGATGACAGGGAAGGTCCTAGCTTAGCTCCGGAGGCACTGAGCTACAGCTAGTTCGAGCCCTGGCTCCTATGTCGAGGCGTCCCTGAGCAATGCACCTGACCATAACTGCTCCCGACCAGCTGCCTGTCGCCTTGCCTGGTTGACTTGGCCGTCGGTGTGTGAATGTGTGAATGTGTGTGTGAATGGTTGAAGCTGCCTCCTATGCAAATAACAACCGATGTACAAAAATATCTCCATGCACAGAGCAGCTGTTCCTCGGACAATGCAAGACTACTGAGCTGATTTCTTAAGATATATATGAATTAATATGCCTCGTTATGCATCAGAAATAAAATGTCCTCCGTCAGAACCCAAGCTGAAGAGTATAAAAAAGCGAGTAAAGAAGCGCTTTAATCAGTGAAAGGGTAGAGGGAGCAAATACTGAAGCATTTGAGAACCAAAGTAGAGAGTACTTTGGCACTGACACAACCCTACTAGAGCTACTCCACGTGCAGCCCTTTGTTTCCAGGTGGAAGCACAGGAGGCCAAGTGGCCAACAAGGGAATGGAGCTTAAAGGAACAATGAAGAGGGGCACTTCTCAATGGGGCACCTTCCATTTTCTGGTCACTTTGGTCTATTACTTCAAAGCAGAGGCATTTTGATTTCAATATCAGGTTATTGAAATGATACTACATTACTGCAACTGCAAATAATTCTGATGACCTTTGGGATGATTGAATAGTGTTTATTTAGTTGAAGGATAGGCAGTGAGATTGCAGTATTGCTTCTCAATGACCTCCTTCAGTCTGCCTTTTAGAGGGTTTCCTTCCAGCAGCCCTTTAACGCTACGTGGACGAGCGTAACATTTTCTCAGCTGCCACATTGGAAAGGTCACTGGGGGGGTTGTGTTCGGTTGGGTCAGAGTCCAAATTAAAGGCGAATAACTACTTTGTCTGTCTCTTGTTAAAAGGGCAGTGAGGCAATTTGCTTATCCACTTATCATTATGCTGAGGGTACTTCTCCAATTCCCCCAACTCAATACGCATGTTAAACAGATGCTAATAGAGTGGCTGATGAACACACAGACAGCAGCACATTAGGGGAACAACATTCAACATCGATGTTGTTTTCTTCCACATTTAACCATGTCCTACCAATACCTGTCAGACACTTACTTATTAGCTAATTTGCGATTGTTATTTTGATGCAACGCTTGTAATTGAGTTAAAACACAATTGCTAAGACTACGATGCAGTGGTGAAAAACAAGTGCTCTGCTGTAACCTGATTCTGGATGGACTTCTGAGCTGAGAATCTTTTTGTGGTTTCCAAGCTGAGTTTACTAGACAGATATACTGTAGGAATTACAGGTCTTACTCATTAAACCAGGTGTGTGTGTGTGTGTGTGTGTGTGTGTGTGTGTGTGTGTGTGTGTGTGTGTGTATGTGTGTGTGACAGTGCCTGTGCACGCGCGTGTGCGACTGTGTGTGACTATGCGTGTGTGTGCTGCACTGGGCCCTTGGACCCTCATTACCTCTTCTCTACAATCGCAGTGAGGATTGATGACCACCGCAGGCTGTGTGTGGAGTCCCACGGTGAGGCAGTGAGGACCACCGCCAACACGTCCATCCCCTTTTATGGTCGCTCCTGTCCTGCGCCTGCGTTATACAACACAGCATGCAAAACACAGGGCTCTGCTCTCATTAGAGGAGCCCACAGAGGCCTGAGATGGAGCCCAGCAGCGAAAAGCCAAGTCCAGTCCAGCACTAGAAATCCTACGCATAGATCATGGGTGTAAACAAGGCCCTGAAGTCTTGCTGGGTGTTATTCTTAATGTGCTTTAGGTGAGACGCCAGCGTTGTTAAGAGAGGGAGAGATCAACATTCTGAAACGTAACAACCACAGAAGCGAAAAAGCTCTACTAGAACAGGCAAATCAAAACATATTCTCACAGTACATTTCAGTCATTAACAGATGACGGATGGCAATGGCATTTTCAGGTCTATACCTTCATGCTATCAATCAGCAGCTTGTTGCAGCTTCCCTAATTAGTTAATTAGGGTTCGGGGGTGGGGGGGGGGGGGGGGGGGGGGGGGTAAGACGTGGAGCCCTGGGGTGGGGGGGCATTGCGCATTGTGCTCATTCGCGTAATCGAGCAATCGCGCACAAAATATATTTAAAAGTGGACCGGCCCACTTCCTGATCTACCCGATCTCCAGTCCCTGCTGCAGAGCGAATTAGCCGGCAGAACTTGTCTAACACCGTCTACCCACTGCACCGTCCGTCAACGGATGACGGGAGGCGTGGCTGACGGATGGGGGAGTAGTCTTTGCAGAGGCATTCGTCAGCCAAGCCTGAGCATACCGATCTGATTGGATGACGGATCCATCGCTGCCTGAAAAGTTGAACATTTTTCAACTTTCTTGACGGAGCCGACGGATCCAACGGAACGGAAGGATCCACAATGCAGTGCGGCTCCGCCCCATTCAAAGTCAGTGGGATCCGTCCATTGACGGATGCAGTGGGCAAGAGGGGTTACACCGTAATATATATAAACTATAACCGCATTTCACATTAATCGCAAATATCCCGCTGTTTCGGGTTTTCCTTTGTAGGCGCGTTGAGAGGAGGAGCGGGCGAATCCGCTGTCAGTGCGTGCGCAGTGTATCAGTGATACGCGGGTTGATCCAACAAGTTGCAGTGTACCCGCGCACCATTGGCAAGTATGCGCACTTGTTTATGTGTGCGTGTGTGAACGAGAACGACAGGGCGAAAGAGTGCTATGCGGAGATGAATGAACGGAACGATATTTATATTTCAAAATGGCGTAAAATATCAATAAATAAAAGCAGAATCAATTTGTGGCGCTCTGTGTTCATTCTGTGGCGTTGCGCCACACATTGGTCTATGTATGGGAAACACTGTGTTGTGTTTAGCGTAAAGCCATAAGTGATATTCTGTATGTTCTGTCTGTTGTTGGCTAACCCTTGCCTCTTGACAATATCTTTTGCACTTTTCCTACCACAATTAGCACATATGTGCAGGTTTTTAACCTATAAGATTAAATCCTTTCCCCTTGCCAGTGGACGAGTGTGGCTTTCTGTTTGGGCCTCTCTATGCATGTCGTTCCTGTCCAAACTGCCAGCGTTTGGAACCAACATCATAGCATGACGCTGGAAAAGGGGACCGATTTGACAGCCGTGTGTCATGTCTCCGTCCCCGGGGATGGCAGCCTGAGCCGAGGAACACCTGGGACAACTGCAGTCTTTTTTCCTTGGAATGACCTTCCATTCATATCCAAGGGTGGATTACCGCACGGTCACACCGGGCAAATGCCCAGGGGCCCAAGGGTTCAGGGGGTTCTAAGCCAGAGCTTCTGTGTGAAGTCGCTGTTAGTAACTTTTAATGTTGCATTGTCGAAGCAATCAGTAAAGATATACAAAAATTCAAGCGAAAACAGCAATAGTAGGCCTATTACTACTGAGCAAAAAAAAAAAGATTATTATTTCAGTTTGTGGGGGCCTGCAGAGTCCATGTGTCCAGGGGCCCGATATCTCATAACCCGTCTATGTTTATATCTAAAACGTGTGAAAATGTATACAATATAAAAAAGTATATATACATAGAAGGTAAGTTGAAGTGGTAATCGCAAAGATTTCGATTTTGTTCTCTTTGGCGACAGTTTTGGCGATATGTGGTCATTCCAGAGATACTTAAAGTGCCTCACACCGACACCCAGTCATAACATTCATAATACTGTAAGCCTGTTTGAAGGAATAGAAGGAAATTTATGACCAAAATCCCCTTCAATTGTAGTGGTTTTCATGGAACATAATCTTCTGATGCTTAATGCCATAATTCAATTAAGGAGTAAATGATGGATCTGTTGTCCAGCACTTTAATGTATGTTGAAATTGTCTGAAGTTATACTTGTTAGGCCTATTCATGTATAACAGTAATATGAAGTTGGAGAGATTTAAAGGGTCCTGTTATAGAGAGGCTACAAGATGTAATCTCTTCAAACAAATACGTCTGGCCTAACAGGCCCTATCCAGTGGGTTTGATTGGCTTGTAAGGTTTACAGAGTTACTTCCTCCCATGCCATGTGTTAATCAATTACTGTCTGTGTACAATAATTGTTGTATATTGATCCTGGCTTCATTTACTTCATCTACTCTAGCAGTGTCCCTAAGTGTTTCGTAATGTATCTCTCTCTCTCTCTCTCTCTGACATCAGTTGGTGTAATGCATTCTCAGCCTGCACTCTGGTATCGTTTGCAATGTAACAACATTAGCCAAGGCCAAGGCTGGAAGAACATGTCATAGAGCAAGATTCACGCATACTGTTTAATAGGCTGGGAGGATTTCAATTGAAAATCCATAAACGCTGGTCAAAGCGCTTGTTGAAACGTAAAATGGTCTGAGTGGCTCCCATCTTCTTTGCACATTTATACACACATATGTGTACTGTATATATGTGTGTATATGTGTATATATGTACATCTATGTGTATATATGTACACATGAACAGGCACACAACTAATTGTTTTGGCAGGTCTATTGGACAGGGAATGCTTTCTGTCTGCCTCTCAATGTTTAGCAGCATTGGCTCTTAAAGGGTCCAATATCAAATCGAGTCCTGATAGAAAGGTGTTATGTCACACCGCTGGTGTTAAGATATTTGGTTCCACAGTCTTTGGTTTAATTATTTCTGACACTTCCCGCATGGAGAGCATCTACTGCGTTTATATAATTTTTCTGTGAAGGCGGTAAAATGAGACGCTATTACTATTCAAATGCCTCCCACCACTCTCTCTCTCTCCCACAAAAGGATTGATGGAATGATCCTCGAAAGGATTCGAAAAACCACCTATTCAGCGTTTTACTTACCAGCCGTGACACCGGGAGGGCGGAGGACAAGCCGACACAGACAATGTTGGGGGGGGGGAGAGAGACACGCACACACAGAGGGAGAGACAGACACACACACACACACACATACACACACACACACACACAAACAGAGGGGGAGAGAGAGAAACACACACAAACAGGGGGAGAGAGAGAAACACACACACACCGAGGGGGTGAGACACACACACACACACACACACACACAAACAGAGGGGGAGAGAGAGAAACACACACAGACACACAGAGGGAGAGAGAGACACACACACACACAGGGGGAGAGAGGCACACACACACACAGAGGGAGAGAGACACACACACACAGAGGGAGAGAGACACACACACACAGAGGGAGAGAGAGACACACACACACAGAGGGGGAGAGAGACACACACACACAGAGGGAGAGAGAGAGACACACACACACAGGAGGGAAGAGAGACACACACACAGAGGGAGACAAAGACACACACATACACACAGCGAGGGGGAGAGAGAGGCACACACACAGAGGGGGAGAGAGAGAGAGACGCACACACCCACACACACACACACACAGAGGGTGAGAGAGTAACAGAGAGAGAATACAGTACAAGGGAGAATGAGTGGTGCTAAAAGAGTGAGTGGCTCATCAGTATAACAGAAGGGAGGGTTAACGCGCGTTGAATGAATTCTCCACGCCTCACGCTATGAAGACATATATCCTCGTTCCTATTCATACCCCACATGCGCTGACACACCTCTCCGTCTCTCCCTCCCTCCCTGTGGCGTTATCCGTCTCAGCCTTATTACTCTCTCGGAGCAGAGCCCCTCGCTCGCACACGACGCCCTGCAGATGTAACCTCCCGCGAGCCCCCTCCGGTTCCCCGCTCCTCTCCTCTCGGCAGACCCCCCTTGTTATCAGCATGGTGTTTAATCGAATAAGGGGGAGGATTATAAAGCAAGCACGCATGTAATGGAATCAGCGCGAATTTCAAAGATAATTGGTGATGGTGATTGGTGTGTAATTCAGTAAGCAGTCGAGATCTCTGTTTATTATGAATCTCCTTTTAGTTTCCTACATATTACATATTATACTACATATTATTTGATATGGGCTAGATTCGAGCCTTTGTTTTGATAGCCAGGCGTTTTGCTTATTGCCAGCCACCAGAGATCTAAGGTCCCTCTGATATGCATTAACAAGTGCATGATTGAAAGCATGCTGTTGTTGTGTCCAGGAAAGCACGATCCTGGGTACCACACTAAAATATACCATAAAAACAACATCTCTGGTGGTAAACAAACTGACAATTGGCATGGCCCACTGGTGCTAAATGTAGTTTTTTATTAGCATAAATAGAAATGTGTTTGGTAGCGCACCAAGAAGCCACTACTGGTGAGTTCTAAGAACATTGGACTCTGGGCAGAGTGTGAAAGAACATGGAAGAATTCCAATCCTATTCTACATTCTGACCCTCCATTAACCTCTGCCTCTTTGCCTGAGCAGGCCTGGCAACTCTTCATTTATATGAGCAATAAACATCTATACGAGCTATATATATGCCTTCTTGCTCACTTCTTGCTCCCTTGATTTCATTACACAGGACGTCTGTGGCATTGACTAATGAAAAGCCTTTACTCCTCTCCAGAAGCACTACGCACTGTGCGCTCTCTTTCAGCCGGTACGACTGAATAGGGAACAGAGCTCCCTGTGGGTGGGAGGCCCCAGCGGCTCATGCGGCCCCAGCCGTTAGCGGGGCCAATTTGAAGCGGCGGCTGGTCTCGCTCCTGGTCCTGTGTCACTTAACACGAGTGGGGGAGCTCCGTCCCAGTATGCCATGTCCCAGTGCCGGCCCTCCCGCCAGTAGTCGCCGTACCCCCATCGAGAGGCATGGCCTCATGAGGCTCTGACCAAAGCCAGCGGATCCACTTTAAACAGACAGGAATGGTGGTCAATATTAGTTTCTTGTTTGCTGCGAAATTGTAATCGATATTCTTCATTTTTTTTGTGGTTTGTGCTGGAGTTGGCTTGATCTGCAAAAAGAAAATCCATTGTGGAATATGAAAACCCCAGATGGTGTAGAGCGCTCTATCACTGCGTTCATCTGTACAACATTGCCCCCTAAAGCTTCTCCTCAGCGCCTCACACCAGGTCCCTGAAGACACCGGAGCTGGAAACAGCACAGGTATTCACCACTACTCGGCCAGAGTCAGTCTGTCCTGGCACCTCACCCCGATTGTTCTCCCACATCCAGTGTGCAGATGTTCAGACGTCCTCCATGAGGTGCAGGTCCAGACGTGCAGAGGCTGTGTGGGAGGAACGACAACACAGAAAGATCTGGAAGAAGCATGTTGCACTCTTGTTCTAGAAACATGGGTTCAAACCTCACCCCAGACTATAAGTGAGGCTAATAGGAAGAAATAAAAAAATAAATAAAGGGTAAAGGGTGTGTACATCATGTGTCACATTGCAATGACACCTACATTTCAGAAGTATAGGAGCGTAGGAATAGTATTGGTAGTAATGGTATTTCGATCATAGTAATTAATTTGTCGTTATGGGTTCACATTGTGATGTTAGAAACTGCCACAGTGTTTCTCATGTGAGACAAAGTTTTGATAGGCCTAGGTTAATTAGGATTTTACATTCGACAACTCTGTCAAGGCATCAGAAAATGGCGGAGCATCGACAGCCAAGAAATGTATGCATTCTGAAGAACAAGCCGTATAACTACCTATAAATATCATCCAGACACCTGCAAAGAGTCACAACAGTGACATGGAGGTGGGAGTTCGTTTTTTTTCTATATTTTCTCTACTATCTCTTTAATAATTCAAACACGGGAATTGAATTTAGTTTCTTGATTGAATGCACAATGACATAATTATAAAATATAAAACCACACCATGGGTCTAACTTAATTCTGAGCAGACTTTATCAGGGGGCTGCAGTGAGTGGTGTCGCTGCGCCCCCTGGCGGCTGAAGATTACCTGCTTGACGGCTGCTGTCCTCCAGTGTTGACACGACCGATTGCTTTTAGGAGCAACCTCTGGAAAGCTTCAGGAGGAAGGATTTCTACGATTTATTACTGCGCGACTTGAGGAAAACGTTTGATTAAAGACAAAATGGGTAAGGTAGTAGGACCTAGGTATGAATGTGTGTATTAAATGTAGTCCTTAGTTCTCTGATGGCAGAGTCCACTAGCAGCTAGCTAGCGGCGCCCTGTAGCGAGAGCTAAAGCGTGTAGCGGGCTCATGTCAACACAGTCCTGCACATGTATTGACTTCAAATGACATGTTTAATTCTTATTGTATCAAGACAACCTCGGATGGAACTACCTCAGTGGATATGGGTCGACGGAAGCGGGGATTACGGTTAAAGTAGTAACGCACCCCGCTAGCGGCTAAAGCTAGTCTGCTAGCCTGCTAACGGCTAATGCGGCTGTCAGCCTCTATTTTTAAAACTGTCCAACAACTAAATAACATGACGTCAGCTAAAACCTTTTCGGCTGTTCGGCCATAACGTTTGACACCGAACGGTGTTAGCCCGTCAGCTAACAGACGTATAGCAATATTTAAATCCTGAATTACAATCGAGCGTGGGCGTTTGTTGACATGTGACCCAGATGAGGATAGACCATTCCACCTTGACTACAGGTATATGTGGATAGATCAGTTCACCTGGACTACAGGTCTGGTCTCTGATGATAGACCAGTCCACCTGACCTACAGTTCTGACCGTCTGATCGGACTCTCTTACATCGCTGCCCCTATCACATTTGAAACCAATTCTCAGTGTTCAGGGCCTCACAGACTTGATAAAACACGTCACTTACTACATTGGATTAGTAAGTCTACCTCGTGTTTTTTGCCGCATGGACAGTTGTCCATGCGGCACTATCACCTTGACTAAAGTTCACAACTGAGTCATATTAAGCAGGCTATGACACTACGGCACGTTGCACTTCCTTACAGCATCAGGTAGCTGTAAAGTCTGTTCCTGACCACGGCCTACTGCTGAGCAGAATCCTTTTATGGAATCATTACAATGTTCTTAATATAAACAATCTCAACGTTATCATTGCTCTTTTACTATCCACCAAGTTATCCTACCGAGAGGTCTTGAGGAGTGTGAAAGTGTCAGCTCAGCCATGTGTTGCCATGAAATACAATGTTAGTTGCATCATTTAATGCGGGGAATGGATATTGTGTGAGATATTCTATGCAGTCAATAACCTCTGCTGCTGTTAATCGGTTTTGTGGAGCGGCAGGAATACCCTGATGTCGGCCGAAAGCAGGTTCATCTCTGGCCAGAGAAGGAGGATTTAGACATTTTCTTCTATTGCTGCAAGCATAAAATAAAGGCATAAACCTTTCCAAGGCTCAAGCCTCATGTAAAGTTAACCCCCCCGTCCTCTTGTTTCCTCAACGTTACCTAATTTTAGTTTTTGGTGGGGTTGGAGAAACGTGAGACACATCAGTCAAATACCCTGCGCCCCTCAGACACTTGCTACCAGCTTCTCATGTGTCTGTGTCTGTGTCTGTGTGTGTTCTCTCTCTCTCTGCAGAACCGTCAGCCAGTCCGGCCAAGGATACCTGCCGGATGAACCGCTACAAGAACAAAGCCCTGAACCCCGAGGAGATGCGGCGCCGGCGGGAGGAGGAGGGCCTCCAGCTCAGGAAGCAGAAACGAGAGCAGCAGGTGGTCACAGACTCCATATAGGGCCCTCATGATGGAGGGCCCCTGGTCCAGAAGGGGAGTGGCCCTCATGATGTAGGGCCCCTGGTCCTGAAGGGACGTGGCCCTCATGATGGAGGGCCCCTGGTCCAGAAGGGGCGTGGCCCTCATGATGGAGGACCCCTGGTCCAGAAGGGGAGTGGCCCTCATGATGTAGGGCCCCTGGTCCTGAAGGGACGTGGCCCTCATGATGGAGGGCCCCTGGTCCAGAAGAGACGTGGCCCTCATGATGGAGGACCCCTGGTCCAGAAGGGGTGTGGCCCTCATGATGGAGGGCCCCTGGTCCAGAAGGGGCGTGGCCCTCATGATGTAGGGCCCCTGGTCCAGAAGGGGAGTGGCCCTCATGATGTAGGGCCCCTGGTCCTGAAGGGGCGTGGCCCTCATGATGGAGGGCCCCTGGTCCAGAAGGGGCGTGGCCCTCATGATGTAGGGCCCCTGGTCCAGAAGGGGCGTGGCCCTCATGATGTAGGGCCCAGTAGAGGGTAGGGATGGGGATCGAAACCCAGTTAAATCAAATCAATCCAATCACTGCAGCGTGTCCACCAATTACTTTGAATGGAATTGTAAGCAAACAGGTATTACAAGTAAAACAAGTGAAGTCTGGCAGTTAACTTTGCTCGCGAGGATGGCTGAACGGGCGAAACGGGCGAAAATCATTTATTGTAAAGGGGAGAACACAACCTCAATTGCCAAGCACATTAGCCTTGTGCATCAAATGAAGACCAAATGCAGTACCTTCGACTGTCTCCGCCTTCTCCTGTCGTACCACAGACGGGCCCGTCTTAATCATCCACTCAAACTACGAGCAGTAATTGCACACACAGACATTGTCGCTAATCCCGTCAGTTACAAATAGTAATCCAATTGTGAAATCTGTGTTGTAGTCGGCAGCATACAAGCTAGTTATCTTAAAAAGTAAATAAAGTTTCAGATGTGCTGCGTGATGATGTGTTGAGGTTGGCTCAGTAAAACGACTGTTAGGTTATCATGATGCGTTCAAATGTAATATAAAGAAACGGTAAATTGAGTTTTTGGTGAGAAACACGAGTAATACTGTAATACTCATGTTTCTGTATTACTAATACAGTTGTATAGTGCTCTAATCATTTTAGTTTATATAACTAAAACTACTGATGTCAGTATTTATTAAGAATTACATATTTAATTTAAAATGCAATTATTTCCTAAATATTTTCCTCATCACTAAAAACGCTTCGTATTTCAACCAATTAATAGAAAAATATCGATAGTGGTATCGATAAAGACTCGGATTGTTAAGGAGTATCGAAAATGGCATCGATATCAATAAATATTAATGATCCCCATCCCTAGTAGGGCGTGGCCCTCATGATGTAGGGCCCAGTAGGGCGTGGCCCTCATGATGTAGGGCCCAGTAGGGCGTGGCCCTCATGATGTAGGGCCCAGTAGGGTGTGGCCCTCATGATGTAGGGCGTGGCCCTCATGATGTAGGGCCCAGTAGTGCGTGGGCCTTATGATGTAGGGCTCAGTAGGGCGTGGCCCTCATGATGTAGGGCCCAGTAGGGTGTGGCCCTCATGATGTAGGGCCAAGTAGGGCGTGGCCCTCATAATGTAGGGCCCCTGGTCCAGAAGGGGCATGGCCCTCATGATGTAGGGCCCCTGGTCCAGTAGGGCGTGGCCCTCACGATTTAGGGCCCATTAGGGGGTGGCCCACTGAGTAATAATCAATATAATGATCACAATTCTTGTAGCATTATTGAAGATCTTGGTCCTATTTGGAGCCATGCAGAACGTAAATCCATGGCCTGAATGGTCCAACTATTGCACCAATTTATCAAAGACACAAAGTTGAAGATGCAGACCACATTATTCTTCACAACAATGGTGTGAAGAAGAGGTTAGAAGATGTTGGTGTGTCCCTAAGCCTCGACTATGTCCTGTTTGATGCGGAATTGCACATTGTGCAAATGTTCTGTGAGAATTTGAGTCAGTCGATTCACGGTTAGCGTTTTAGGGTACAACACCGCATTATAAACTGGCTGCAGTATCTAGGCTGCGATAGCAACGCTGAATCTTAATGAGGGGAAAAGGCTGAAACAGTTTTTTCTTAATACCTAAATAATTACTGAATGAACTGCTGACTTTACGATTAGTTCAGCTGTATTGTTGCGCTTAATCTTAAAATAAGGAAGTCAATTCTACATAAGTGCAGTGCTTTTGTGTACAATGCCACTGACCTGACCATATCCCTTTTGAGTCGCAGCTCTTCAAGAGAAGAAACGTGGACATGCTCAGTGAAGAGGCAGCCATGTTTGAGAGTCCCCTGGTGGATTCCTACCTCAACTCACCGGTCACAGTGAGCTCCCCACAAACATCTACACACCCATATCCCAACACAGACTCATGCCTGGTTCTTTGTCCATATTTAGTTTCAGTTCTGGTGGCTAATGTTCCCCAGCCAGCTAGTGGGTTGAGAACTCTGGGAAATGTAGTCTCTGAGTGTGTGTGCTTGTTGTTTTGTCAGGAAGGGGTGATAACCAGAGAAATGGTAGAGATGCTGTTCTCAGAAGACCCAGAGCTCCAGCTAAGCACCACGCAAAAGTTCAGAAAGCTACTCTCCAAAGGTAACCCACACCTGACCCGTGTTGCCCGTGGGGATGAGCCACTGTGTTGGACCACAACAGCTCACGCCTTGTTTTGTATTGGTTCATCCACTTCAGAGCCCAACCCCCCCATCGATGAGGTCATCAACACACCGGGGCTGGTGGAGCGCTTTGTGGAGTTCCTGAAGCTGAGTGTCAACTGCACGCTGCAGGTACTCACACACTCACGCACACTCACTCACGCACACTTACATACAAGCTCACACACACTCACGCACACGCACGCACACTCACATACAAGTACACGCACACTTACATTCACACGCACCTACAGGTACACAAACACACAGAGACAGGTACACAGACAGACAGACAGACAGACATTCACGCGCACACAGACATTCACACGCACATACACACAGACATTCACACCTACATACAGGTACACACACCCCTTGATAATAATGTAGCGGTTAGTCGCCCAGCAAAGTATACGCACGCACGCACGCACGCACGCACGCACGCACGCACGCACACACACACACACACACACACACACACACACACACACACACACACACACACACACACACACACACACACACACACACACACACACACACACACACACACACACACACACACACACACACACAGCACTTCTGCCACGGTCTAATCTGTTGCTTTCCCCGGTAGTTCGAGGCGGCGTGGGCGCTGACCAACATCGCGTCGGGAACGTCCATGCAGACAAAGACGGTGATCGAGGCTGGGGCGGTGCCCGTCTTCATAGAGCTCCTCAACTCTGAGTTTGAGGACGTCCAGGAGCAGGTAATGACCGGCCTGGTGTTCCTCACCGCGCCTGTTGAACCCAGTGCGCTGACCACCTGCTGTGGTTGTTTGTCCAGGCGGTCTGGGCCCTGGGCAACATCGCCGGGGACAGTGCGGTGTGCCGGGACTATGTGCTGAACTGCAACATCCTCCCACCACTATTAATGTAAGTTGGTCTACTTTGCCCCCAGGCTGACATTTGACGCAGCCTATACACCGTGTACAACCATCCTGTCTTACTCCTTGGTGCACAGATCAAGTGACTGATCTAATCAATGGACAGTAAAAAAGGGATACATGGTTTACATGAGACTCATCTCAGAAGCAGCAATCCTACATGATGGCAGACAAACACGGCCTGAACCACATGACCTCAAGGGGCGGAACTGGGCCTTGTTAAGTTACGCACATATTCTACTGAAATCAAAGGGATACTTCAGAAAGGATCTTAACGTATTCCTACAGGAGACACTTTTGTAAAGTTAACTACTGCTGGCCAAGATGTGTTAGCCGATGGCACGTGTCATCGGAAGACCCATTGTTCCCCCTTACTGGAGTTGGTTTGCTGTCAGACAGAATAAATTCTTAGATGAGACCAGGGACATCCATAAGGCGATCATACATGGCCTGGGCTGTGATGTGATAAGCCTAGTGCTCACTGTTTGAACTCTCCTGTCAGGCTTCTGACCAAATCCACCAGACTGACCATGACCAGGAACGCCGTCTGGGCGCTGTCCAACCTGTGTCGAGGGAAGAACCCGCCGCCTGCCTTTGAAAAGGTCAGTCCTCTCCTCTCCATGGGGACCAGGCCGCTGTAGCCTTTCTACTTCTTATGGATTAAGGGGTCTTCAAGGGGGAGATGGTGCAGCTCTGTATCTGACTGTGTGTGTGTAACCCAGCTCTATCTGACTGTGTGTGTGTGTAACCCAGTTCTATCTGACTATGTGTGTGTGTAACCCAGTTCTATCTGACTGTGTGTGTGTGTGTGTGTAACCCAGCTCTATCTGACTGTGTGTGTGTAAAACAGCTCTATCTGACTGTGTGTGTGTGTAACCCAGCTCTATCTGACTGTGTGTGTATAACCCAGCTCTATCTGACTGTGTGTGTGTGTAACCCAGCTCTCTCTGATTGTGTGTGTGTGTGTGTAACCCAGCTCTGTATCTGACAGTGTGTGTGTGTGTAACCCAGCTCTATCTGACTGTGTGTGTGTAACCCAGCTCTGTATCTGATTGTGTGTGTGTGTAACCCAGCTCTGTATATGACTGTGTGTGTGTAACCCAGCTCTATCTGACTGTGTGTGCATGGGGCCCAGCTCTGTATCTGACTGTGTGTGCGTGTAACCCAGCTCTGTATCTGACTGTGTGTGCGTGGGGCCCAGCTCTGTATCTGACAGTGTGTGCGTGGGGCCCAGCTCTGTATCTGACGGTGTGTGCGTGGGGCCCAGCTCTGTATCTGACTGTGTGTGCGTGGGGCCCAGCTCTGTATCTGACGGTGTGTGCGTGGGGCCCAGCTCTGTATCTGACTGTGTGTGCGTGGGGCCCAGCTCTGTATCTGACTGTGTGCGTGTAACCCAGCTCTGTATCTGACTGTGTGTGCGTGGGGCCCAGCTCTGTATCTGACTGTGTGTGCGTGGGGCCCAGCTCTGTATCTGACTGTGTGTGCGTGGGGCCCAGCTCTGTATCTGACTGTGTGCGTGTAACCCAGCTCTGTATCTGACTGTGTGTGCGTGGGGCCCAGCTCTGTATCTGACTGTGTGCGTGGGGCCCAGCTCTGTATCTGACGGTGTGTGCGTGGGGCCCAGCTCTGTATCTGACTGTGTGTGCTTGGGGCCCAGCTCTGTATCTGACTGTGTGCGTGTAACCCAGCTCTGTATCTGACTGTGTGTGCGTGGGGCCCAGCTCTGTATCTGACTGTGTGCGTGGGGCCCAGCTCTGTATCTGACTGTGTGCGTGGGGCCCAGCTCTGTATCTGACTGTGTGCGTGGGGCCCAGCTCTGTATCTGACGGTGTGTGTGTGGGGCCCAGCTCTGTATCTGACGGTGTGTGCGTGGGGCCCAGCTCTGTATCTGACGGTGTGTGTGTGGGGCCCAGCTCTGTATCTGACGGTGTGTGTGTGGGGCCCAGCTCTGTATCTGACAGTGTGTGCGTGGGGCCCCCAGGTGTCCCCCTGCCTCCCGGTGCTGTCCAGGCTCCTGTTCAGCAGCGACCCCGACCTGCTGGCAGACGCCTGCTGGGCCCTGTCCTACCTCTCAGACGGACCCAACGACAAGATCCAGGCCGTCATCGACTCGGGGGTGTGCCGGCGCCTGGTGGAGTTGCTCATGTCAGTGAGGCAGCAGTGCAGTTCAAACCTCTCTTACCTTCACCTCCCACTAAGGGGAACGATCTTAGGTCATAATGTGGGATTAGTCGGAAATGAAGGACGTAGTGATTTATTTTGATCTGATTTACTAAGAACTGCTTCGCTCTTGGCCAGCGGTTCCTCTTTGAATAATGCTGCCTGATTAAAGCCGGCCTTATAAAATAGGATTTGTAAATGCCAGTGGGAATTAGGGATACAAAACTTGACGCGAGTAAACTGATACTTGCCAAGCAAATCATAATATGATGATGACAAATGTATTGTAATCTAAAATAGTTTTGAAGTCGTTTTTGTCTGTCTGTTTTATACAGTGCTTGAAGTGCACTGTATTGGATATGTTTGGTATGGGCCATTAAGTGCACTGCCAACAAATCCTGTATGAATCATCATGCCATGGGTGTGTTCTGTCTGGGTGTAAACGATAAGTCAGCTCTGTCCCTGGCTCCGCCCCCCTATCTCCGCCCTCTCTGCAGGCACAGTGACTATAAGGTGGCCTCTCCTGCTCTGAGAGCTGTGGGGAACATTGTGACCGGGGACGACATCCAGACACAGGTGAGCCGAACGCTCCGCCTCAGGAGGGTTGTCGAAGGTTCTTCTCCATGTCTTTTAATTGTTCCTATGGTTCCCTAATATGTTTGTTTGAGTGTTGGATCGTTTTCGAGCCTGTTAGCTACGAGGTCCCAGCACATTCCTGCTGCCCTGCATCAGTCCTGGCTTTAGCCTCAGACTGCAGGCTGAAGCCAGTGGGTGGTGTAAAGCCGGGGGCACTGGGTGGGTGGTGTAAAGCCTCCAGCCAGGCTCATTGTGTGTGCGTTCTCTGTGTAGGTGGTGTTGAACTGCTCAGCGCTGCCCTGTCTGCTGCACCTCCTCAGCAGCGCTAAAGAGTCCATCCGTAAAGAAGCCTGCTGGACCATCTCCAACATCACCGCCGGCAACAGGGCGCAGATACAGGTGTGGCCTCAGAGCTAGATACAGGGGTTACCATGGCTGCAGAGCTCAGATGCAGGTGTTACCATGGCTACAGAGCTCAGATGCAGGTGTTACCATGGCTACAGAGCTCAGATGCAGGTGTTACCATGGCTACAGAGCTCAGATGCAGGTGTTACCATGGCTACAGAGCGCAGATACACGTGTTACCATGGCTACAGAGCTGAGATACAGGTGTTACCATGGCTACAGAGCTCAGATACAGGTGCTACCATGGTGTAACATGCGTTATCTCTAAAGCGTGGACTGGGACACTCAGCATTGGGTGCAGTGGTTTTATTGCCTGCACAATGGATCAGCAAACATACAGACAGGGTATATAATTTCCTGGTCCCCCTGGACGAAATAAATACAATATTACAAATTGCACGATAACCTGTGCGTGCAAACGACAATAGAAAATCAAATAAAATAAATAATACTATGCCAAATGCTGACACGTTTCTTGCTCAACGTACTTGCAGCAGATGCCGTCCTTTCTGCTAAAGGATACCCAGGATGCAACACTGTACCGAAATATCAAAAGTCTTGACCCAATGACACATTTTATTTACTCCGTTACAATGGCAGCTGCACTGGTTCTAGTGGGTTGAGATTGGTTAAAAAGAGGACATCCCACAAGGACCTGAGGGTCTTAATTATCTGCCTGATATCCAGAGAGACCAGGCAGGAGAGTAGATCCAAAAACAAAGGGCGGGGGAAGTCTTTATCTCCTCCTCCGTGCCCTTCTCACAGACGGTGATCGACGCCAACATCTTCCCGGTGCTCATCGACATCCTGCAGAAGGCGGAGTTCAGGACCAGGAAGGAGGCGGCCTGGGCCATCACCAACGCCACCTCGGGAGGAACGCCCGAGCAGATCAGGTCCTCAGAGCTTCACTACACCTGTTGACCTTATTCATTATTACACCTGTTATTATTACACCTGTTATTAGAAGATCAAGTCCTCAGGGCTTCGCTACACCTGTTGTCCTTATTCATTATTACACCTGTTATTATTACACCTTTTATTAGAAGATCAGGTCCTCAGAGCTTCACTACACCTCTTGACCTTATTTATTCATTACACCTGTTATTATTACACCTGTTAATAGAAGGTCAGGTCCTCAGAGCTTCACTACACCTGTTATTAGAAGACTGTAACCTGTTATTATAACACCTGGTATTTAGGTACCTGGTGAACCTGGGCTGCATCAAGCCGCTGTGTGACCTGCTGACCGTCATGGACTCCAAGATCGTGCAGGTGGCGCTGAACGGCCTGGAGAACATCCTCCGTCTGGGGGAGCAGGAGGCAAAGCAGGAGACCAGCGGAGCAGGGGTCAACCCCTACTGCAGCCTCATCGAGGAGGCCTACGGTCAGCACACACACACTGCTGGTCCTCTCTCTCTGTCTGTCTCTGTCTCTGTCCACACACACAGGACCCAATGGGGGGATGGAGGGGTCATCAGAGAGGGATGGATGCTTGAAAAGTAGAATTGTAGAATTGTAACCTTTTATAAGGAGCAATGACTCAGGATCCCTTCCTCTTGGATTCTGTTGGACTTTGAATGTGAATTTTAATGATTCAAGTATTATTTTTTTTATGATTCAGAAAAAAGGAGCATGGAAACAGTTTAGTGCCCCACTATTGTTAATTCTGACCCCTTTCTCTGCGCTCCTCAGGCCTGGACAAGATCGAGTTCCTCCAGAGCCACGACAACCAGGAGATCTACCAGAAGGCCTTCGACCTGATCGAGCACTACTTTGGCGTGGAGGAGGACGACGTGGCGGGCCTGGCGCCGCAGGTGGACCAGGCCGGCCAGCAGTTCCTCTTCCCCCAGCAGGAGGCTCCCATGGAGGGCTTCCAGCTATAACTCCCCCGGCCCCCCATCCTCCAGGGTACATCCAGAGGGCACCCCTGTACCGCCTGACACCTTCCCTCTCTCCCATGTGTGAGGTCGCATCTCCCCCATCTACCCCCCAACCCCGCCCTCGCCCTTTCCTGCAGCCTCCGGTCAGCCCTGCTCGTTGCCAGGAGCGCTGACCTTTACAGTGACCTTTAAACGACCCTACCTAGTCTGAAGAAATACACAACTCAAACGATTAGAGGACACAATCACCTTGACAAAGGCCAGCGAGAGCAAGTTCGTCGTGGCTTCAATGTGACGGACATCGCTTCAACATGCTGATATCCCAGCTCAGATACTATGGTTCATAGGGGTCACTGTAAGGCTTCCTCTTTCTGGATCATGGGCCTCCTCCTGCTCTGGGGACCCCCCGTGGAGAGCTCTGAGGGTCCTGAGGTCGCATGGCCAAAAATAGATGAATTCATGGTCATTTCTTTGCCTCAAGGGAGGGTTGTTGAATCATGCTTTCTTTTCCTATCTTCTGCGTTTGAGGATTAGTTTGGTAGCCCTCCCTGGTTTCTGGGTGTGGAGCAGCGTTTGGTTTCTGCTACAGTGGCCGTAGATTCAGGGCTGGTCTCACAAGGTAAGAGAGGAACAGCCTCTAGGGGGCGTTGCTCCTCCCCATGGAAACACTGGGAGGGGGCGGGGTTAGTCGAACAGAGGCAGAGCCATGCCGTTTTGAGTTGACGGGATTAGTTACTTCCTGATTTTGCTTTCCAGATAGTGGATAGAGTGGGGGGGGGTGGGGGGCTGTGGTTGAAGGTGATGAAGTAAGATGTCATTTAGATTGAGGTGGTTCAGGTTTGGGGGGGTTGGTGTTATGTGGGGGGAGGGGGGGGGGGTCTAATGTTCGTGGTGTGCCGTGTTATTAATAATGAACCCGTTTGGATTATGAAGTTCTCTTGACTAATAAGATAGAGCATGGCTGGCGGTCAGCCTGCAGGGGGAGGGGTGTGTTACCGGGACTCCGTGGGGGGGCTTATAGGGTGCATGCGTTTCTACAGTGATGTCAACCACACTCGGACCTGGAGGTTACAGAGGTGTCATGGTGGGCAAACAGGTGTCACTCACAAAACCAATGATGGCGCTGCTGCTTCTATGCGACGGTCCATCGGGGATGTCTTTACTTTTGGAGTCTGCGGCCTAAAGCAGCAGACTGGTGATGACTGTTTGTCCCCCAGGACTCCTCTGTGAAGGCTCTGTGAGCGTGGCTCTGCTGCGCCCCCTCCCTGCCGTGTGTCCTATAGTCTCCTGCATGGCGTTTATGACCCTACTCCAAGTCACACTATATCCCTGGCCAAACTCAGTGGCAGACTCGTACTACACAATAAGAGCGTCAATGCCGTGGTACACCTGGAGGACTACAACTGGATAGGTTGCATCTAGTGGATGGTTTTTGAAGTACTTACTTTGGTGCTGGTGTAGTCCCAGTGGGAGCGAGGTTGTATTGTACAGCAGTTGATAGATATCTAACCTTATTGATTCTTGGTTACCTTTATCGTGGAGAATGGCTTTGACAACTGGTGATGATGTTGCATGGGTCCATTGTAATATGTAAAGGTGTGGGTATATATTCAAATCACTGGCTTACAACGTGTAGTACCAACTAGGGTCTGGCTAGGGATACGTCTTAGGTGATGAGCCTAAACCTCCAAAACAAAACTTAAGATGTATAGAGCACACATTACACGCACACTTGCATACAACACCAGCAGACACTGCACACATACCTTACCCATGAGTGGTTTCTCGCATTTGAAAATGGTTTCCTCGATTACAGGTTTTACAGTGCACTCCTCTCCAAGGGGGGGAGGGGGAAAGCTATGCACACGTTATTCCGTTCCTCTGTCAAAACGACCTGTGTTCTAGGATACCTTTTTCATTTGCGAGCCACTTGACATGAGAGGATTTTAGCCTCATAAACCCTGATGCCAGGTCAGCTGCCCTCCTACTGCGGGTCACCACAGGCTCACTGGGGGAGGCCCAGTGGAACCGGGATCAGCGTTTCTCCAGGCACAACAGTCTGCTAGTGTGATGTTTGACTGACAGGCACTGCGTGAAGACGGATATATTCTTTTTGTTTTACGACCCCCTTAAGGAGCGCTTATTCAGTGGGTTTAACCCCACTGCTGTGGCTCAGCGTGCAGGCTTGACTGTGGCTTTGCTCTGAGCTTAATGCAGTGTCTTTGTGTGTGTGTGTTTTGTATGGATCTAATATCCATATGGTATTCACATGCACACAACACACACACACACTGAGACGCTACATCAGATTCTAATTGATGAACATTATTGGTGATCATCCCGGCCAACAGACACCCTGTGGGTCCTCCGCCAGACAGCAGCAGCAGCACGGTCTAACGGCAGGGGCGACAGCGCACTGGGCAGCCGCCCGCCGCCGTCTGTTTCTCTCTGCCGGTCTGAAGATCCGCAGTAAACGTGTTCCTACCAGACTGGAGTGGTTCAGTAGTGGAAGCCGTCGAGCGAGCGGTTAACCGTGCCCCGTCGCTCACGGGGTCAACGACAGCATTTATATCGATGGACTTTGGTTTAATTTCCACTTCTGGTCAAGATCCTCAAAGAATTTCCAGAGTGGCAAAGAAAACATGCTCACGAAAGAAGAATCTATAAAAAAAAAAGAAAATATTTATATTTTAAGAAATGCACTCCTATTCACTAAAGTGCCAAACCCGACCAACAACAGACCTGAGATTCCTAGGTTTCTGACTGATAGACTTTTTTTTCCTTTTTATTTTCTTCTTGTTGTCCTTTTTGTACTTGAATGTGCACACGTTTTGTGCAAAACATTGCTGCTCTCCTTATCTCAACATTTTCATTATATTGCCATTTATTCTTTCTATAAGTGGCATTCTTCACCAAACAGGAAGTAAATCAGGACGCAGGATGTGACTTCATTGTTCGGGGCAACAAAGGGCTTAATGATTGCGTCACATTGGGAACTCCGAGTTGTGTCCCACTTCTTCCAGTGTTGTTGTGTTGTGGCTCAGGGGGACCCCACCACCCCGGCGTTCCCAGTGACACGGTGACATTGGCTGACCCACTGGGTCGGCTTGGGTAATTAACATGAGGTTCATCACTGCGGCCAATATCCACTTTCCAACACTGTTCAGAAAAGGTTTGTCACCTCTTCTCAAGAGCACAAGATGCATGGCTGTGATCCTCAGCCAGGCTGGTCCACACATAGTTAGTGCTGCTCTAGTGAGCTGGTTATCTCAGCAAAGCGGGCTCCCCTAAGCCCAACATATCTTTAAAGGTGTTGCTTGAGCGTTGTATTTCTGTTTGGCAAAATGCTGCAGTGTATTTGTTGTTTATGTGGGTCATCAACAAAAGCTGTTTTTTGCGAGCGCTGCAGGAAGCCCTGCGCTACGTCAACACACTCCCGCAAAGTGCTCTGCCCTCGACAATACCGACTGCAGACGCAACAACCAGAGGGACGGGAATACGTTTTTCCTACTTTGAGTTGAAGCAACTGAAGGAACTTCATGATTTTTCGTAAATTATGCAGTGATTGACATTATAAAAAAAGTAAAACTTGGAGCTGATCTAATGTGTGTTTTCTGATACTTGGACGTGTATTCTGGTGAACTTCAAATCACTTCTGAGAAGTGGAGAAAGGACCTTCAGGATGTCCTGGTCTCATTAGGGTCTTCAAACAATGGGAGATGGTACATCAAAGGTTTTGGTTTTTGTTAATTTGATTAGTTTACCTTCCTCCCTAATCAGGATAACCTGGTTTACAATTTTGAATATCTACATCATAAGTAGGATCTTTAATTTTTTTGTTGGTCATGTTCGTGTGGTCGCAGAATACTGTAGGAGCTTTTCTCTGAGGGGCTGGTTCCAAGGTCTCTATCCCTAGTTAGACATGTCTTCCGTCCTATAGGAATAACCATTGATGTCTCTTGTCAAAATGGAAAGCGATGCTTAGCTTGGTCAAGTAATGTCTATGCTACAAATGTTTACAATGCTATGTGTTTGTGAAATAGGTTTCATGTCATCACGGACCTGTCCTAACTTCCCTTCTCTGCTTCAGTCCTCTCCCGCCCCCTTTTTTAAATGTATTTATTTCTCTTCAGATGACTTTAATGTCTGATCCCATTCTTAACTGTGACTTGACTTTACCGACGGTATGAATGAGTGACGAGATATACTTCGAAAGAACATGACACCCAAACATGAACAAGAAAAATTACAAGCATACAAAACCATTAACAATATTAGAAATGTAAAAAAAAAAAAGTATATGAAATAAAAAATTGTCCAGTGGAAATGCTGTACAAAACGAATAAAGTTATGTTGCAACCCTTTTTTGCATTTCCGTTTTGTTGTGTTTGTGTATGATGAACCTGTACAGCATGGGTCACATGAGGTTCAGGTCAGTTCCGCTCCTCATCGCTGGTGGGCGCTAGAGGGAGTAGAGGCTCCTGATAGGTTGAGAGGCGGTGGGCTAACCGGAAGTGATTGTTGTGTTCTGGATACGGTTCTCACGCTGCCAAGAAAGTAAAACCAAAAGCTGCAGCAGGGGCATATCTCCTCCGTCAGGTCTGTCAGGTAACGAATTTAATATGAACATGGTGTAACAGTGGAAGAACACGTACATGACTGATGACATGTCTGTCTGAGGACAGCGAACGCCTCACTGTGTTAGCTCGGTACTGCTAACGTTCAACTACAAGCCGCGGATATAAGTGCATCTATTCGACTAAGGTCTATCTAGTATTATTGCTAAGTGACAGGTTGACTAACCTGACTAAAGTCTATAGGACTTTAATCAGTGTGTTGTGGTCGAGATTGTGTTTTGGCGTTGGAAACTAATAGTGTGGACTTCCTTCTTAACGCCAGATATTACCGTAGATTGGAGAGATGAAGAAACAAGACGCGGAAGAGTCCATTCCCCAGGCGGCCGATGAAGCGCCGTCTACAGCTGGGGCCGTGGAAGACCCCACACCCACGGGATCCGACCCGGAGACCCCCGCGGCACACACACCGCCTCAGTCTGAAGGAACCGGGCTGGACGATAAAGGTTTCCGTCATGTTTTCACGTTGTATATCAAGACGGGAACTTGGATCTCAGCTCTAATGTGCAACAGCTAGTGCCCACACGTTGACCACTGGCTCTGTGTTAAGTCAATGTCGTCCAATGAGCTGTGGCTATTTAAGGTTCACTGAAACGTTCCCAACCTACTGTGTGTGTGTGTGTGTGTGTGTGTGTGTGTGTGTGTGTGTGTGTAGTGGCCGAGGTGGTGCTGTCCCAGTGTGACGTGTCAGAGGAGCTGAGTCGGCAGCTAGAGGACATCCTCAGTACCTACTGCCTGGCGAGCGCCAACGGCGACGGCCCCGCCCTGCCCAACGGCCAATCGCACAGCCCCGAGCTCAACGGCCTGGCCCATGAAGGGGACGAGGGAAAGGCCGTGAAGGGCGGGAAAGTGAGCGGCGGCGGGGGCGGGGGAGGGAAGGAGGCGAAGAAGACCCAGGAGAAGAAGAAGGTGAAGGGATTGGGTAAGGAGGTCAGGGGGCATCATCGAGGGTCAGAGGGCGTCATGGAGGACCTGAGAGCGCCATGCAGCCCCACACTGTTGACTATCAACTAGCCCCATATAGATATACCTCGTTATGTTATCTTAAGTTATTGTATGAGTTCTGCCCCCCATAACACTCTTCAAATGTACTCCTCGGGCCGCTGTGCAGGCAAAGAGATCACCCTCCTGATGCAGACGCTGAACACCCTGAGCACACCCGACGAGAAGCTGGCAGGCCTCTGTAAGAAGTACGCTGAGCTGGTGAGGGGCCTCCTGCACCGCCTTAATACACCCAAGGCCGCCTTAATGCACGGGCTTACCTGGGCTGAAGCTCCAGGGCCTACGACGATCAGGGGGCCTATCATGAGCTGCAGTAAAAATTTTCTTTTTTTTTTTTTGTATTTTTTTTTACTGGCCCATGATAGGCCCCCCAATCGGCCCAAGACAATGTGATTATTTTGTTTGGGGCTTACATAGATCAGAGGCCTATCATGAGCCAAGAAAAAAGAGGGACACTAGTGGTAGCTGGGCCCAGTGGCCACTTGACACCACAGCCACAGTCGTCAGTCGGAAATTAATTTACACATTTTCATTGTAAGACCCCCTCTCAGGGGGCCTACGAAACCTCTCAGCCCCAGGGCCTAATGGCAGGTTAATTCAGGCCTTCATACACCCACCAGAGGGCATTGTTGGCTCATGGGTTTGAGTAGGAAAACTATGATGGCGAAAATGACACAATCACTGTTTAGCTCAAATACATCTTTCAACCCTATTTCACAAATCAAATCGGTTATTGTGTTATTTGTTTTCAGTAATGTTAGTTTTTTAAACTAAATGCCATTTCCATCAGTGTCCACTCTAAGTGAGCTGTTGCAGTCAAAACATGGTGAATGTTGGTGCATTGTTTCTTTTTTCTATATACTTTTAATCATTGTAGTACAGCAAGCTACAGTTGCACGATAAATAAAATGTTGGAAACAAAGGCTAATCAAAGCATCTTTCACATCAAGAATAATGAGACCGTCCATCAAGTGTGTGTGTGTGTGTGTGTGTGTGTATATTTGTGTGTGTAGCTGGAGGAGCAGCGTAACGCCCAGAAGCAGATGCGTGCGCTGCAGAAGAAGCAGAGCCAGCTGGTGCAGGAGAAGGACAACCTGCGCAACGAGCACAGCAAGGCTATCCTGGCCCGCGGCAAGCTGGAGAGCCTCTGCCGAGAGCTGCAGCGGCACAACCGGACGCTGAAGGTACGCTCCTCATCAGCTGGTCAGCAGAGCCTCAGGGGAGGCTCGTAGCACTGACCCTGGGTCTGCTCCTGTTGGGACCTGGACCCCTGGCAGACTAAACTAGTGAGGTCTGCTCCTGTAGGGACCAGGAACCGGGGCAGACTAAACTAGTGAGGTCTGCTCCTGTAGGGACCAGGACCCGGGGCAGACTAAACTAGTGAGGTCTGCTCCTGGACCTGGACCCGGGGCAGACTAATCTAGTGAGGTCTGCTCCTGGACCTGGACCCGGGGCAGACTAAACTAGTGAGGTCTGCTCCTGTAGGGACCAGGACCCGGGGCAGACTAAACTAGTGAGGTCTGCTCCTGGACCAGGACCCCGGGCAGACTTGAAGTTGAATATCAAATGGTAGAATTCTAGACTTCTAACACGTCTCATTCCACCAGAGTATGGCTCGCGTTCTCAACAGCTTGATTCTTTATTATTCTGACTGTCCTATAATAATAATAATATAATAATATAGCTACCAGCCATGAAAGGGTAATGAAAGTTTAGAGCGCACCACAGGGATTCCGGTTGATATTTGCTTGCAGCAAAGTTCCCTTTCAGATATGTCTTGCTGTAAAGACTCGACGTAAGACAATATTTTAGATCGCTGCTCTAGATGTTCAACATGTTCCTAATATCAAGGACACCGTGTGGCACTCTGGGAAATGTGTGTAAAACACTATAGACAAGACTATACATGAAAGGTTTCCGCTCGCGGTTGATATGAGGACACGGGGAATATTGAACGAATATAAGAACTCATCATCCCGGATATAATTGCGAACCGTTGTTTGAAACGGCTCATACACGTGTCTTGAAAGAGTCGTTCAAATGAAACAGGCTGTCATTTAGAACCTAATGGGCTACGATGTGTGTTGTCATGGATGCAAGACAAGACATCGGTTAAGACGCGCCTCCGAGCTGGTAGCCCTGCTGTCGTGGAGATGAAACTCCCATTCAGGCCAGGCTAATGTCTACTACCAAGCCCTGCCGCGTGGAAGGAGCACCATTAGTGTGATGAGCCAAACTGGGTTGTCCTGCGGATGCTTCTTTTAAACGCTCCTTAAATGAGGTGCATCATATCCATATCCCTTCGTGATGTCATGTCTTTGTTCTTTGTTAAAATGGGGGCCAGCTGTACCTGATGACTCACTCACTCACTCACTCACTCACTCACTCACTCACTCACTCACTCACTCACTCACTCACTCACTCACTCACTCACTCACTCACTCACTCACTCACCACCTCCTGACTGCCCCCAGGAAGAAGGGGTGCAGCGGACGCGGCTGGAGGAGGAGAAGAGGAAGGAGGTGACGTCCCACTTCCAGGTGACGCTGCAGGACATCCAGTCCCAGATGGAGCAGCACAACGAGAGGAACGCCAGCCTGCGGCAGGAGAACACCGTGCTGGCCGACAAGCTCAACAAGCTCTACCAACAGTACAAGCTCCGTGAAGAGGTGGGCGGGGCCCCGACTCATGCTTAACCCCGCCCCTATCTCTCGACTGTCCTCTGATTCGAGACCCAGTAAAGGGAAGGGGTGGGCTTAACCCCGCGCCTATCTCTTGACTGTCCTCTGAATCAAGACCCATTAAAGGGAAGAGGTGGGCGTGGCCCCGCCCTTATCTTTTGACTGTCCTCTGAATCAAGACCCATTAAAGGGAAGAGGTGGGCGTGGCCCCTACACATGCTTAACCCCGCCCCTATCTCTTGAATTGAGACCCGTTAAAGGTATAGGGGCTGTGTTGGGCACCGATCGCACCGGGGGATCGAGTGGAGACTTGACCGGTCCTGCAGAATGCAGGAGCAATCAGAAATGGCTTCATTTTTAGTCCTGCCTAAACACGGTTCCCTTCAACAATGCGCTAGTAGCCCTTTCTTGCTGCTGAATGTGTGCCCTTGGTAAACGAGGCCTCCCTCTCCCGCTCAGCACATAGACAAGGTGGTGAAGCACAAGGAGCTGCAGCAGCAGCTGGTGGACGCCAAGCTGCACCAGGCCCACGAGCTGCTCAAGCAGTCTGAGGAGCGCCACGACCGCGAGAAGGACTTTGTGAGTCACACACGCATGCATACACACACACACACACCTAGCTGTTCCTGGGTTTCTTACCCTCCCTCTGGTCCACCCCCCCCCCAGCTGCTAAAGGAGGCGGTGGAGTCTCAGAGGATGTGTGAGCTGATGAAGCAGCAGGAGGTGCACCTCAAGCAGCAGGTGAGGACCTTAAGTTGAGGACGTGCTCTCTGTGCGACCGCATGAGCCTTAAGAGTTGTTGTTGTTGTTGTTGATGGAGCCTGACTCCTCCCCTCATCGCTATGTAGTTGTCGTTATACACCGAAAAGTTTGAAGAGTTCCAGACCACCCTGGCCAAGAGCAACGAGGTCTTCACCACTTTCAAACAGGAGATGGAGAAGGTGGGTGTATGTGTGTAAGGGGGGGGGGGGGGGGTATCCTTCTTTAGTTCATGTCTCCATTCTGTTGTAATGAAGCGGTCCATTTGAAAACGAGTCATGAATGATGATCATATTGTCTCCAGATGACCAAGAAGATCAAGAAGCTGGAGAAGGAGACTAACATGTACCGGTCCCGCTGGGAGAGCAGCAACAAGGCTCTGCTGGAGATGTCCGAGGAGGTGAGGCCCCCCCTGGCCCCTTGGGTCAGCGGCGGTGTCTTCTAGGGCCGGACCCTTGAGTTGGACCAGTCTTCATTAAGATGCCCCAGTGGCCTTCTCAGAAGAAACTTATCGCAGGTCCAAACCCGCTCTCCTAGTCCGGTCATCGGTGTTGGTTTGAAACTCAGACAACGGCGTCAAAGCGAGAGGAGAGAGGCGCCTTCTGGTCAGGAACCATCTGACCCGAAACGCAGCATATTGGTTCATAGCGCTAGACCAACCGGGACTATGGCCACTGATTGGTTCACAGCGCTAGACCAACCGGGACTATGTCCACTGATTGGTTCGCACCGCTAGACCAACCGGGACTATGTCCACTGATTTGGCTTTCGCTCCTCCATTTAGATCAATTTATTGTGGGATTTATCACGCTTAAAGGAGACATGTCATACCACCAGCTGTGAGTGTGATTAGCCTTACAAGCCGTTTCGAAAATCTGCCCCATATGACATCACTAGTGGGCGTGTCCACCTAGATCTGTGCTGGATAGATGAGCAACGTTTACTTCAGTGCACTGGGTAGGCTGGTAGATCTATCCAGCACAGATCTAGGTGGACACGCCCACTAGTGATGTCATATGGGGCAGATTTTCAAAACGGCTTGTAAGGCTAATCACACTCACACCTGGTGGTATGACATGTCTCCTGCAAGCTGTCGAATACCATAATCTTTTCTGATTTCCATGTTGCCGTCGTGGCAAAAAAAACGGAATAAGGTTCATTAGGTTTGTATCAGGGTCTACAGCCTCGTTCATTAGGTTTGTATCAGGGTCTACAGCCTCGTTCATTGGGTTTATATCAGGGTCTACAGCCTCGTTCATTAGGTTTATATCAGGGTCTTCAGCCTCGTTCATTAGGTTTATATCAGGGTCAACAGCCTCGTTCATTAGGTTTGTATCAGGGTCAACAGCCTCGTTCATTAGGTTTGTATCAGGGTCTTCAGCCTCGTTCATTAGGTTTATATCAGGGTCTTCAGCCTCGTTCATTAGGTTTATATCAGGGTCTACCGCCTCGTTCATTAGGTTTATATCATGGTCTACAGCCTCGTTCATTAGGTTTATATCAGGGTCTACAGCCTCGTTCATTAGGTTTATATCAGGGTCTACAGCCTCGTTCATTAGGTTTATATCAGGGTCTACAGCCTCGTTCATTAGGTTTATATCAGGGTCTACAGCCTCGTTCATTAGGTTTATATCAGGGTCTACAGCCTCGTTCATTAGGTTTGTATCAGGGTCTACAGCCTCGTTCATTAGGTTTATATCAGGGTCTACAGCCTCGTTCATTAGGTTTGTATCAGGGTCTACAGCCTCGTTCATTAGGTTTATATCAGGGTCTTCAGCCTCGTTCATTAGGTTTATATCAGGGTCTACAGCCTCGTTCATTAGGTTTATATCAGGGTCTACAGCCGCGTTCATTAGGTTTGTATCAGGGTCTACAGCCTCGTTCATTAGGTTTATATCAGGGTCTACAGCCTCGTTCATTAGGTTTGTATCAGGGTCTTCAGCCTCGTTCATTAGGTTTGTATCAGGGTCTACAGCCTCGTTCATTAGGTTTATATCAGGGTCTACAGCCTCGTTCATTAGGTTTATATCAGGGTCTACAGCCTCGTTCATTAGGTTTATATCAGGGTCTACAGCCTCGTTCATTAGGTTTGTATCAGGGTCTACAGCCTCGTTCATTAGGTTTGTATCAGGGTCTACAGCCTCGTTCATTAGGTTTATATCAGGGTCTTCAGCCTCGTTCATTAGGTTTATATCAGGGTCTTCAGCCTCGTTCATTAGGTTTATATCAGGGTCTACAGCCTCGTTCATTAGGTTTATATCAGGGTCTACAGCCTCGTTCATTAGGTTTATATCATGGTCTACAGCCTCGTTCATTAGGTTTATATCAGGGTCTACAGCCTCGTTCATTAGGTTTATATCAGGGTCTACAGCCTCGTTCATTAGGTTTGTATCAGGGTCTACAGCCTCGTTCATTAGGTTTGTATCAGGGTCTACAGCCTCGTTCATTAGGTTTGTATCAGGGTCTACAGCCTCGTTCATTAGGTTTATATCAGGGTCTTCAGCCTCGTTCATTAGGTTTATATCAGGGTCTACAGCCTCGTTCATTAGGTTTATATCAGGGTCTACAGCCTCGTTCATTAGGTTTGTATCAGGGTCTACAGCCTCGTTCATTAGGTTTGTATCAGGGTCTACAGCCTCGTTCATTAGGTTTGTATCAGGGTCTACAGCCTCGTTCATTAGGTTTGTATCAGGGTCTACAGCCTCGTTCATTAGGTTTGTATCAGGGTCTACAGCCTCGTTCATTAGGTTTATATCAGGGTCTCATTTGATTTATTTGAGTGGTTCAGCTCAGCCTTTAGAGCAAGGCAATAACACGTCCAGGCGTTTGACCCGTGAACCTGACCCTCCTCCTTGTGTTCAGAAAACGGTGCGGGACCGAGACTTCGAGGGCCTGCAGGGGAAGGTTCAGCGGCTGGAGAAGCTGCGGCGGGCGCTGAAGGTGGAGCGCAACGAGCTCAGCAAGAAGGTGCAGAGCCTGGGGGGGCCGGACGAGGCCGTGCCCCCGGCCCACGCCGACTCCCCCTCCCCGCCCCCCATGGACCTGGACTACAGCAGCCACCCCCCCACCCCCAACAGCTCCTCCTGCTCACATGCCTGCCAGTGCGGCCCGGAGACGGACTCAAGCAGCCTGCTGGAGGAGGCCCCCCCGCCCCCCGCTGCCCTGCCCCTCTCTGCCCAGGACTGAGGCACACACACACACACACACACACACACACACACACACACACACACACACACACACACACACACACACACACACACACACACACACACACACACACACACACACACACACACACACACACACACTAGCCAGACCTAGAGCCACGCGCAGACTCACATTCCACCCCAAACCTTAAAAAGAAGAAAGTTAAATATGGGAAGACCAGCTCCTATAGGCCCTCAAAAGTTCATGTATTAAGTAACACAACAGACCATATTTCCGTTGCCATTAGAATGTTTATTTGAAATCATTCCATTGATGTGAGAAAAAGCCATCTTAGCTGAATGACTTTAGCCTTCTGTTGAATTATTGCACATGTAGTTGCACAATGCTCTTGGACTGTAATAACATTTTGACATATTTAATGTAACTGTTACCTATACCTTACAGAGCACCACTATTCATTAAAATGTATATTTTTAATTGACATGTATTGAGGTTTATTTCGCTGTTTTTGGTTTTTAAATAAATGGCCCTATCTCATCATATCATGTTGTGTATGCAACAGTCTTTCCTCATTGCTGTATACCAACAACATTCTTCTTCCCCGTATTGTGTGGAGGGTGTTGTGTGCTTTGTGTGTGAACTGTTTGTGTGTGTGGGTTCAGACATGGCTGTGTTGCTTACTGCCTCCTATACCTCACTATAGTCCCCGGGAATTGAATGTTAAACTATGCAATCCTAGCCATGTTCTACTTCACGCTCTGATCAAGCAAGCGCTTGCACATGAGAATGTAAAGTCTATTCTATTGTTGGATTTGCATGGTACAATTTTCATTAAAAATTCACGCTTTTAATATAACAGAAAAAAATAGTGTATCCACTTGCTGCTTTACTTCCACTGACAGGGAAAGCAAACGATGATATGAAGGAGGGTTGGTGTTGAATACAGTGGTCTACTTAGAGCTGAAAACCGGCTCTGTTTCCATGCTCATTATTCAGTTACTTCTATTCTTTGTGCTATTGTATTGAATATTATGGATTAACTGAATATCATTGTCTTGTGAAATGTGAAGTGCCTCCAAATCTAGTGCTTGGGTATTCTGTGGTTTATTGGAACACACCAAAGATTGTTGAAAATTTTGTTTATTTTGCTTTTGTGTGTTTGTGCACTGTCTGTACAATCTTTCTCTTAAATTGGCGGTGGTGTGGTCAGAGTTCTGGGATACCCAAGGGATTTGTTATGGGGAGGAAGCTGCACAAAGTTTTTGTTTAGGTTGAAAAGCACATTTCCATAAAAGGTTTCCCTGAATTGTAACTATATATTGGTAAACTATAATACATTATAATTAATAATTAATACATTAAACCAGACCTAATGCTCTTATAATTACTATACTCTGTATTGTTTATTAGACATGGTGGCCTAATGTAGTATGGCATGGGAAGGAGGGATTTGATGTGTAGTGGTCAAACTTCCTCTCATATGAATGACATTTTAAGACAAGCACCAGCTCCCTCCGGCCTATAGGGGGCCCCTGTCCGGCCGGTAGAGGGTCCTGACCGGCCGCTAGGGGGGCCAAGGCGGAAGTGCTAACTCCTTTCCGCCGAAAACCCGGCGCTTGATACACGAGTGTTGGTCCTTTCTATTTCTTCGTTGGAATAAACAACCACCGAATACGGAGTAAAGGGACTTCAGTCATGGTGAGTCTGGGTCATGAATATGTTCCGGCGCTGTTACACTTTTAAAGAAAACATGGATTTATCAGGTTAAGAGGTCTGCTCTGCGGGAGCTACATCGGCTACCGTGAGCTTAGCCAATTGGCTAGTTAGCTAGCTACTAGTCGGTGCGCTGGATAGCTTCGTTCCTAGCCTATGACACAATGAGCAGAGGGACGGTACATCTGATGATCGGTACATCCGATGAAGAGGTTGCTACAGATGATCGGTTTATCCGATGATGAGGATGCTACAGATTATCGATACATCTGATGATGATGCTCCAGATGATGGATACTAATCCTCTTGTTCGCCTTAGAAACCCATCCTGCTGCAGGGGCACGAGCGCTCCATCACTCAGATCAAATACAACCGAGAGGGAGACCTGCTCTTCTCCGTGGCCAAGGACACGGTAAGGCTACTGAGAGCCGCACTTCACCTCAGTGAGAGTTCCCGGTCGGTTCCTAAAGTTAAACCAGATGTTTTTGGTTCCAGGTGGTGAACGCGTGGTACTCGGTCAACGGCGAGCGACTGGGGACCTACAATGGGCACACTGGAGCCGTGTGGTGTGTGGACTGTGACTGTATCCTCTTTAGTCCTGCTCTCAATAGCGTTGGCATGGCATTACATTCAGTTGTTTTGTGTGTTTGTATTGTGTGAGAACGGTCCATGTCCTTAACACTGTGGCTCAGGGGACACCAAGAACGTGTTGACGGGGTCTGCAGACAACAGCTGTCGACTGTGGGACTGTGAAACAGGTAGGGCATGAGGCAGGAATTGTTCATTTTAGGTATCTTTTGTGAATGTTCGTCAGCGATTGTCAGGTAGTCATCGTTTTGGAACGTGTGTGTGTAATGTATTTGACTGGTGGTGTTACGACCATTGCAGCCAAGGGTCAACTGTAAAGTGATGCGTGATCATTGAGCGGACAGCCCGCGTCACCATGGTTCAACCAAGACTCCATCCTCTGGCAGGTAAACAGCTGGCCCTGCTGGAGACCAGCTCTGCCGTCAGGACCTGTGGCTTCGACTTCAGCGGAAACATCATCATGTTCTCCACGGACAAGCAGATGGGCTACCAGTGCTACCTCAACTTCTTCGACCTGAGGGATCCCCAGCAAATAAGTAAACAGCCTCCTTAGTTACAAGAGAGAAAAGAGAACGTTAAACTCCATAATGTTAAAGATAGACTGTATTTAATGATCTCGTGTTTAAATCGCAGTGTCTAAGATTGAGTCTCTCACAGTCAATAGGCTAGAACCTTTCAGGATCATAAAACCATCAAGACGTCTTCGGCCCACTCCTACTGGCTGTGTGATTGTATTACTATTATTGACTGCAGACATGTCTGGGTAATTTAAGCCTCAAGCTAGATGAACTGTGTCTTTGCGTCTTTAGAAAGGTGGTTTGATACGTTATTTTAGCTAAATGAATAGTTTGCGTATGAATCAAGCCTCTTCAGTGGTAGTGTTTGCTCATGCCTCTCTTTGTGGTGCAGAGGACAACCAGCCCTACATGACGGTGCCCTGCAGCGAGTCCAAGATCACCAGCGCCGTGTGGGGGCCCCTGGGCGAGTACGTCATCGCCGGACACGAGAGCGGGGAGATGAACCAGTTCAGCGCCAAGGTGGCTCTTTTTTCCTGTCGTGGTTGTGTCCCGTGTTTAGCGTGTCCTGACTCGACGCTACAGTGTAACTGACTGTAGTGTCCTGAGTACAGCAGGGTAACTGAAGGTAGTTACCCTGAGTGTAACTGGGTGTTGTGTCCACAGTCCGGGGAGGTCCTGAAGAAGATCAAGGAGCACACTAAGCAGATCAACGACATGCAGAGCTCCGTGGACCTCACCATGGTGATCAGCGCCTCCAAGGACAACACTGCCAAGGTAGCGCGCCGCCCCTCCGCCCAGATCCAGCAGACTGTAAACACACGCCGTCGTGTGGGTGTCCATCGCTTCCAATTACTGACCATGTTCAACGGTGTTCTCTATTGTCCAGCTGTTTGACTCCACAACTCTGGATCACATCAAGACCTTCAAAACTGAGCGACCCGTTAACTCTGCGGCCATTTCGCCCATCATGGACCACGTAAGGCGACCTCACGGTCACTGCTGAAACAGAATCATTATCCAAGTTTTGCAGCTTCAAGGGTCATCTTAGCCTTTGAAGGCTGGCCTATGTCTAGCTCTGTGCCCATCAGGTTTGCCTCTTGTGTTTTTTCCCTGTCAGGTGGTGATGGGAGGTGGACAGGAAGCCATGGAGGTCACCACCACATCTACCAGGATCGGCAAGTTTGAGGCCAGGTAAGAGGATATCCCCCTGGCAGTCTGCGGTCTCTTCAGCTGTATGGCGGTGAGCACAGCCTCTCACAGATGCAAGTGTTGAATGCAGTCTTCTCTCTGCCCCCCCCTCCAGGTTTTTCCATGCCGCTTATGAAGAGGAGTTCGGCAGAGTCAAGGGTCACTTTGGCCCAATCAACTGTGTGGCCTTTCACCCGGATGGAAAGAGGTAGGAGACACATTTACAATCATTTTAAACCCCATACAAATTATATTCTAAATAACAATTTGATTCAAATGTTCTCTAGAAACGACAGGAAACAGCGTGGCAATTGCTCTACCTTTACACTAAAAACCAAGTCCTCCTGCCCTAGTGACAGTTCAGCAGAGCCTCAGCAAGTAGAATGAAACCTCCCTCAAGGAGGCGTGTGGAGTTCAGGGCTGTTTAGAACGTAAGTTGTGCCCTGTAATGAACTGAAGGTTTTCTTCCATCTGCAGCTACAGCAGCGGGGGAGAGGACGGCTACGTGAGGATTCACTACTTCGACCCACATTACTTTGACTTTGAGCTGGAGGCCTAACCACAAAGGACTACCGACCGACCAGGGCCCCTACCCTTTATGAACTGTCACGTCTATGGGTTCCAGCGGGACCTTTCGCATGGATGAAGGGTTGTGACCCAGAAGACAACGTGTATATTTCATCCCTGGAGTTTTTGTAATGTTGAAATCTGCAGTAGTTATGGCATCTAACTTGACTCCTGAATTAAACCTGATTAAATTCCAAGCACAGCCCATTCTTTGTACACTTTACGGAGACATAATTGAAAGCAGTTTCTTTATTTCTTATTACAAAGTTTAGGGCAATGCACAAGGATCAAACACTCATACACATGGAGGCATGAAATCTAAAACTATTCACTTCTCATTGTCCCCAAAGAGGTATAAACTCATTCACACACAAATAAAAAAGGGAAATGACCAAATAGCAATAGGACGACGGCATAAGGAAATGTATTAATGCCTACTCCAAACATGCAACTAACTGATTTTTACAAAAGTCTCAAAGGGTACAGAAAGTGTTTAAAAGGATCCTTTAGTGTGTAGAGAATATTTAAAGATTTGAAACATAACCAAACCCTCAGACTAAATCCAACATGTTTGACTTTGTTTGGGTACGTTATATGACCAGGGTGTTTTTACTGTCTGAAAGATGACCTGGCTTAAACTCCAGCGCTCCTTTGTTGAGCACAAGGTGAATTGTAATACGTTTTGAAAGTTCAAATCAAGTTTGAATGGCAACACTTTGGTGCTGCTGTCCTGTTTGCACTCATCTAGAAATCCGATGAGGTTAAAAAAGTGAATTGAGCCAGGCAGTTCAGGAGGCACAGATGCTAAAAGTGGATTAGAAAATAAGTCCTTGGTTTTCAACATTGCAGTAGGATTGGATTGATGGTGTGGGGGGGGGGTCCAGGCATCGTCTCACTTTGACCTGGGGAGTCAGGTGGTCTTCGCCTCTTCTTTTGGTCTAAATAAAAAGGAGACATGAAGTCAGTCCATGTTTCTTAATGAATATGAACATATGGAGACCAACCGGTCCATGCAGCATCACTTACCCAGATGTGTCCATCTTCTCTTCTTCCTTCTCCTCCTCTTTCACTTCTGCTAAGAAAACGATAGAAGGGTCATTAACATTAGCAGTATGGAAATTGGTAGAAGCAAAAATAGAAATGTGTTGACTGGTTAATCCAAGATGGAAATTAAGCCACCTTTAGATGGAATACAGGCCAGGCCACCTGTAGTCCATCTAAAGGACAACAGGCCAGGCGGTGGTAGTGGTGCCTCACCTTTCTTCTCCTCGCCCTCCTTCTCCTCCTCCTTCTTCACACGCTTGGGCTTCTTGTGGTTGGCTGCGTTCCTTCGGCCCCCGCCCTGGCCCTCAGCCTCATCCTCCGAGTCTGAGAACTCCTCTTCACACGCGATCCTCTTGTCGTGGGCGCGGACTGAAACCAACCGTGGAACGAGCACCAATTAGCGTCCACCCTCACATCGTATACACAACAAGACCGCTCAATGTTTGTAACCCGGGGGGGCCTCACTTCTATGGACAGGAAGGGGTCCCGTCCATTGAGTCAGACCCACCTATCATCTGTAGCCCCCCCTCAGTGTGATGGCACACACTTTCATTTGGACTTGATTTACCGACAGATAGGGTTGAAAACAAAAAAAGCATGAATGGGGCCAGGGGCCAATCAGGTTTACTAGATCCTAGGGCGGGGGGGGCAATCAGGTTTACTAGATCCTAGGGCCAGGGGCCAACCAGGTTTACTGGATCCTAGGGCCATGGTATGCCTCGCTGGGCCACAGGAACAGGTCTTGAGATTTGGTCATCATAAACAAGGTGACACCAACAGTGGGAGGTGCACAGATGGTCTGGGTAGAGGACTTACTGGAGACCCTCTTGTCAGGGTCCTCGTCGTCCTCCTCAGCGCTGTCGGGGTGCGGGGCGTCCTCGGGGATGGCCTGCATCTGCACGCCGGGCGCGTGGGGCAGCATGCGCAGGTTCTCGAACAGCCGCTGCTTGATCTTCTCCAGGTACTCGCCCGTGTTCTGGTTGGTCATGTTGGACGGGCTGATGTGCAGCTTGAAGTCCGGCCCGAAGTACTCAAAGTAGTCGTTGTAGGGCAGCTCATTGGGGATGGAGCAGTCCAGCGCCACGGCCGTCTCGTAGGTCCAGCAGCGGGCCACGTTCCTGATGGTGTAGCCGCCTCCCCCCAGCATCAGCAGGGGCAGGTTGAAGCTCTTCATGTACTCCACACACTTGGCATGGCCTGGACACACACAGTTCAGGACAAGACACACACAACGTTCAGGACCCCCCACCCACACAAACACCCACAATTTTACTCCGACCTGACCCTTGGAGACCCTCTCTCGGAGCCGACATACCCTTGATGGTGAGATTGAAGCAGCCCAGCCGGTCTCCGGAGAGCGAGTCGGCGCCACACTGCAGGACCACAGCACTGGGCTGGTACATTTCCATCACTTTGGCCATGATCTACACATTACACACCAACAATGTGCTTACTACACCGATCAGGATCAACCAAGACCCCCTGAAAGCCCCTACATTAGACCCTGTGGCTCTGTAATCTAGGGAGACTTACGGGTTTAAAGATGGCTTCGTAGGACTCGTCGTCAATGCCATCTCTCAGGGGGTAGTTGACTGCGTAGTACTTGCCCTTCCCGGCTCCAATGTCCTGTGAACACTCATTGTTAACATTCAATGTTGTGCTTTTTAGATTGTGTGCATTATACACACAAACAAAGCAAACTCAATGCCCTATGCCTCATGACTTGCATGCACACAGACATCTGACTTACCCTCAGGTCTCCTGTGCCGGGGAAGTACTCCCCGTACTTGTGGAAGGAGACGGTCATGACGCGGTCGGTGGTGTAGAAGGCCTCCTCCACACCGTCCCCGTGGTGGATGTCAATGTCGATGTACAGCACCCTCTGGTGGTACCTGCAGGACACAGCGTCGGGGTGTTAGTGCATCCCATGGTTCACAACTAGATGACGGATGCCTTTTAGATGATGGCCAAATCTTATATCTTTCATCACAGAAAATACAAATTTCTTGAAGAATCATCATGCGAGGCCACTGATCCATACACACTTGAGGGCATACTAGTCAAGGGTTTGTATACAACGGAAAGAAAGTGCCCACAAAGGCCGTGTTGACCACCAAAGGCAGTGTGAAATTTCTCCTCCCAGCCTCGCTAGGTCAGGCCACTCCCATTTCCACTTACTTGAGCAGCTCCAGGATGGCCAGCACGATGTCGTTGACGTAGCAGAACCCCGAGGCCTCAGACTTCTTGGCGTGGTGGAGCCCTCCGGCCCAGTTGATGGCGATGTCCGTCTGCTGCTTGTTCAGCTTCACCGCCCCGGCTACACCACGGGGGGGGGAGATATGGATCAGAGGGGACCCCTGACGCTGGTCTCTAACCCTTAAGAACATGGAACTTGTGAACTCAGCGTTAACCTTACCCAATCAAAACTGTGTGTCAATATGCATCACAACCCCCACTACCAGAACGATCTCCAACAAGGCAGGGTGAACGTGAACTGAGAGTGATGCACAGCTGAGGAAACGTACCGACAGAGCCCCCGGTGGAGAGCTGGCAGAACTCAAAGAGCCCATCAAACACAGGACAGTCCTCCCCTACGTTGACTGGGGAGAGGAAACCAAAGGTTAGAATATAAACCTATAGCTTATATGATGATCTATCATTAAAAGCCATTAACCGGGATGAGGCAGCAGCCGGGCAGTCTGATGAAAAAAGAGCTCACATCTCTGCATCTGTTTGCTATACTCCGACATGTTGTCCGGCCGGATAGACCGGAGGAACTTGATGTAGTCGTCGCTGTGGTACTTGGTCATCTCCTCGCCGTTGGCCTTGTGTGGTCTCTGGAGGAACAACACACCCAGCAGTGGGTTACCTTCTCCTCAGTCACCCGGCACAGGAAAATAGAACCTGTTCAATCATGTTATTTCCTTATTCTGACCACATACATTGTGCAATGTGTTTGTGGTTCAGAACTGGCCTCTTGTAACCAGTAACCAGAGATGGTTATTTATTACCCATTAGTTAAGTAAGGTTTTAATGAGCAGGGTGTCAGGAGAGATATCAAAAGTTTGCGATTGAGAATGCACAGCATTGCTCTGAAATAGTTAAATAGAAATAACTCATAATATATTTATACACAAGAAAACAAAAGATCATTCCTCAACACTGCATGTATTTGGCTCCCGGGAGGAAGTGGCCACTACTAACATAGATCTCCATCTTCCTGTACAGCCCGTAGTTCAGCAGGAGGTTGTGGGTCATGCGAATCCTGTGGGGCTTCATTGGATGGCCTTGGCCATAGTAGTAGTTTCCAACGTCCCCTGAAAAGTCGGAAAACGTTCAAATCAACTGTACACCAAAGTTTCACAGAAAGCAATTCTCTCAAACCATTATTTTTGTTTTTTTCTTTTAGTTATCCTCAATACATAATTTATATTCAGTTGACTGTTACAAATCATTGATAATACTACAGTATGGCAGCACACAATGGATAGTGTTGCACCCACTGTAAAATAAAAAAAGGGTGTTTTTTGGTGCAACACCCCTATCCAGCTCTATGGTAGTGGGTTTATAACGGGGGACGATAAGGCGATACTGAACCGGCCGGTCAAGGTCCCCTAGAAACATGATTTACGCAACTTGTATAGCAAACGGTTGGAAATGAGGATTTGAAGATAGGTTGATTCAACTGATTGATGATAGAGGAAGTGGATGGACGGGATGAACCTCTGGGTAATGAACCTCTTAACGCCGGTCGCTCAGGGGTTCATAACCCAGAGGCGAGCTGCGTTCAGAGGCCCAACATGAATGGATTTTATGGAAGAAATTAAGCGTTCATTTTAAATATGTTAAACAATATCAGTAAGGCACAGCACAATAGCTAAACGACGAGATGTAGCCGCACAACAAGCTAACATTAGCAGCACAGGCTAGTTAGCTAGCACTCGAGCTAGCACGCCGGCTACTCTTGTTAGCTATTCGTTTGGCACCACTTTACAGAAGGATAACATGCAATTAATTGATCTGTGTACAAGGTTCGCGCGATTCTAAACGTATGCAAAACAAGAGTGCATATATATTATATTTACCGTCATAATAATAGCAAACTTTCTTCTTTGTTCCTTGAGACAGCGCCATTTTAGCACGGTTCTCCCCGCTGCTCGGTCTGTCTCCACCGAGAGGAGCTGCTGCTGCGCTACCGACCAATCAGAGCGGACCAGGGAGCTGCAGCTGCGCTGCCGACCAATCAGAGCCGACTGGTGGAGATCAGGGAGGACTTCACCACCAGTGGCTCTTTATTATAGATATATACTCAATGTATATGATCTAATGTTTTCATGGAGCAATACTGTAACCATCAGCGGCTCTTTAATATAGATATTATCATTATTATTATTATTATTATTATTATTATTATTATTATTATTATTATATTAATTGGCTTCCAATAAAACAACGCATAAATTTCAAGATCCTCCTCACCACCTACAAAGCGCTAAACAACTTTGCACCCTTGTACATAACAGATCTCCTTCATCGCCACTCCCCCAGTCGCCGCCTACGTTCCGCTGATTCCAACCTTCTCACCTCCATCACCAAGACCAAGTATCGCACCCTGGGGGACAGAGCCTTTACCATCGCCGCCCCTACCCTCTGGAACACCCTCCCTCTGGCCATCCGAAACTCTGATACACTGTTCATTCAAAAGTCAACTTAAAACCTATCTCTTCAGGACCACCTACAACATTTGGCAAATCATCCTCCGCCATCTTCCACTCTCTCCCGCTCTCTTAATGTGTTACCTATTGTTGTGTTGTTGTTTATTTTTTCCCTTTTGTTTGATTGTCTGTACAGTCTGTATGTATTCCTTTCTTATTTGTAAAGCGTCTTTGAGTATTTAGAAAAGCGCTATAAAAAACGGATCAATTATTATTAATATTATTATTATTATATGTACTCAATGCATATCGAATGTATTCTTGGAGTAATACTGTAACTATCTCTTAATATAGATATACACTCAATGAAAAATAGCTAATGTATTCATGGAGGACTACTGTAACAATCAGTGGCACTTCAATATAAATATATACTCAATGTATATATAATGCATTCAATACAACATCCAAATGTTAGTGCTAGATTCAAAACAGCAAAATGTGAAGTGGTTATTGAGCAATATTCCAAGAGTGTTTGTACATACAATGTAATAAGATGAATGTTAATTGCACAGAGCGGAACGATTATGTTTGAAAATGTGGGACTCAAACTGACTGTGATATTATTTACTGCCAACAACGTCACCTGCTGTCTCACTAAAGAAACTGGGCAAGCAGGGTCTTATTGTAGCCTGGTCCTACCAGACTCTCGTACTTCATTTCTTTAGTACTGGACCTACTCAATGGGCTGCATGCACTAAACTGTGTGACGTACTTCCTGTTTCAAATAATACAGCCCCGCCGGTTCCGGTCTGTGTGTTCATCGCGCTAGCCAGCTAACGTTAATACACTTTAAACATGAATCAAGACCGTAAACATTTAAAAACGGTACATTTTCTTAGGCAGGAGAAACCTACGCCGAGCACTGCTGTGTCCCCCACTGTAGACCTACAGCGTCAGCCAAATTCAACGGGGTATTAAGTTTCCATGGCTTTCTGAGCCAAACTGACGTGGAGTCAATGGATTGTAAACATACCCCGGGATAAATATGTCAACACCACTCACTCTAAGGTCTGTAGCAGACACTTTAGTTCTGACAAGATAATTGAGCCAACTACTCTTCAGGGTCGAAGGAGACTTACAAAAGGTGCCGTACCGACCCTTTTTGAGTGGAACCAGTATACAGTCGAAACCCCAAGGCGCGGCGTGAGGGAGAGTGGATCGGTTCGTCGCCCCTCCGGAAGATGAAGTTGATCTCCTTTTCAACGATCAAGACTACTGCTCTGTCCCTGAACCGGCTTCCATGGATATGTCCGCATGCTGCTGAAAGCGTCTCAAATGAAGTACAGGATCTGAAAAAGGAGCTACAGGAGTTACGTCTCCAGCGATAGTTTGGACTGCAACGGTTTGCTGGCTCCGACGCAGACATCCGATTTTACACAAGGGAAGTCACTACAGTTTTTTGTATTAGCCTATGTTATAATAGCAAACAAGCAGTGGCATGTTGAGAGATGGTGTAATTGGAGTTGGCGATGTCCATGTCTTATCAGAATTCATATATATGAATGTCACCGCACCAATAGTACAGAAACAAACAACATTTATAATACAGATTTGTGTAAAGACTTACAGAGACGTGTTTCCAGTTCAAGTCTACAAAAGTTTATTTTTAAATAGTTGAAAAAAGTCATGTTATTATTCTATGAGATGAAAATAGGAGCACTGAAGCGACAGCGCCAGAATGTGACCGTCTCCAACTCCACCAATGCTGGTCCTAGAACAAAAATACTATTAATAAACAATTGTAAAAATGTATGATTGAGCAGGTAACACCCTACTTATCTGCATGCAAGTACACGGCAAACCACCAAACCGCGCCTCCCAAAGATACGGCCCGGACAGGAAAACTAATCTAAAAAGAAAGAGCACAGATACCACATTAGGGCATTGGATATCCAGACCCATCAGGTCGTCTTACAGGAAGTTGGGCCAGTTATTGAACTGCACCCAAAGAGGAAACTAAACAAACCTATCTGTCAGCTGAGTGCCAGGGATTAGTTACGACACCATCCGGTAGAGCAACCTTTGCGTAGTGGCACAAATCACAAGACAGGTAAAAGGGAGGTGACTGAGGCTGAAACAGGTATATGGGAGAAATACAGGTCACCCTGCTACACACTTTTGTAGTGGTGTGGTGTCTTGTGAATAGATTTGCCAGCTACGACCACCTGATGGCTTTTTGGTCTTTGATTGAGCCTTGTCTCTACAAGATGGTCCGTGTCTCCAGAGCCAAATCAGCTGCCCAGAAAAAAGGAGTGGTCGCACCTGCATCAACAGTACTTTATAAGTAGTTACAGATGTAATTATACGTGATGCCATTGCATTTTTATTTGTTGTTTGAGCTATACTTTTTTTCTTTTCCTCTCAGAGACAGCTGCTCCAGCCCATAGATTAACTCTTTCTTTTTTCACCACTGGTGATGAATCCCGAAGCTTGATCTAAGAGAAAAAGGTAAATCATTAGAAATATAACCTCAGCATCATGGGTGTAAAAAACAACTTGGTTCTTATGACGGTAAGTACTTGAACTGTGCTAGAAAAAGCCTACCATCCTGAATGCTTACTGTTATATTCTCTCCCTCTTAAAATAAAGATGTTTTTTTTTAAGCGGACTCCAAGAATCACATAATTATTCCGATGTACCTGTACTTCTGCTGTGCAAACGACAATAAATATCTTGAATATTGAAAAGTTGTAGTCTTGTACTCATTACCTTGACAAAATTAAATTGTGGGTGAAAAACAGGGAGACATGAAAAACATTCAAGTTGGTGGCCCTTGAGGACAACACTTAGCTACTGCTTTACCGAGCAAACACCACTGAGCAGGGATGAACACAGCTTCCTGCCTAGACTCAAACTGTGGTGCCTTGCTCTTCCTCATCGACCTGTAGCACAAGGCTCTCACGCTGACCTGCCCTGTAAGCTTGTCTTTATTGGACACTGAATGAAATAACACATACAAATTAATTGAGCTTCAATTGTACTGGGTTACTCGCATCATCACATCTATAACATGTTACTACATGGAAAGTAGTAACGTTACTTTTAAATACGCAAAACCGTGGCTATAAATTAAACTATTATTACTCAACACAACAGGCAAACATCAAGGCTGATATAAAACACTGATTAAGGAATCTTGTTGGAATTTGCTTTTTCTGCATCCTAACACACGTTAGAAAGTGACAGTTAACTGACAGACTAGACTTTGACAGTAGCTAGCGTCTGTTAGACGTAGATTTCTTAACTTCGTAGATGTGAATGTAGGTCGCAGCATTCAGCCTAAACCCCTTCTCCAATTTGCTGGTCGGAGTTTTCGTTTCTCTACATAATCGATGTACATCAGTGATGTTTATTGTCGGCAGCTCTTGTAAACACCGGGTGTAGAACGTCGCCATCTTTGACCGGAAACTGTGAAGCTGTATTACGGCGAATCAGGAAGTGCTTGTGCAAGTAGCCCATTGAAAAACGTTAACTCACTTGAAGGCGGGTGTCTGTTGAAGTTGAAAACTATTGGATCTGCCCAGTGCCACTCTGGATCTGCATTTACCAATCGCTAACGTTTGCCAGGGAATCGCGTTGCGCGCAGGCTGAACAAACCAATCACCGTGCGTGAAGATGTCTGTGATCTCAACCACCCCCCCTGATCGCTGATTGGACGCAGAAAATTTAGACGGCGAAAACCCACTAACTATGGGGTCAGAACACTCTCATGCACAGGAGAAGGATTCACAAATGTATTTTGTGATTTATATATAAATGACTCTCTTCTCATAAATACATTTCAATGCACACACAAATTGATATTGGTATGTATAAATGTAAAATAAATCCCTATACAAACATAGGTTTCACAAACACATTTCTGATCCACAGAAATGGATCAAAAATGCACAGAAATGGATCAGAAATGCATTGTAGATCCGTCGATCCATCGACGACCCTGGAAAGCTCCCCCATCCGTCAGCCACGCCTTCCGACGTCCTGTGACGGACGGTGAAGTGGGCACGAGGCGTAAGTCCAGCCTCCGAGCCCGGTTCCCCATGTACGATCATTCCCATGAATGATCGTACGTAACAATCTCTAGGTGGCGAAGAAGTAAAAGCTGCGTCACGTTTTGAACTAGTTTCGACTTTGATCTAGTTTCGACTGAGTTTTGGGATTGTCTGCGCCGCTAAGTAGTAAACAATTATTAATGCTACTTTAACGGCACCGACAATCTGAAAACCCAGTCACTGCAGTCATGTCATTGGCTGAAAACGAGGGATTGGCCGTTTTATGTTATTATTTTTTGCTGAAGAAGGAGGGGTGGGCAGCTGAAAGGAGTTCTAGTGAAACAAATGTTGTTTCGGCCAGGAATCAAGAGGGCCTAGTGCAGTGGTATTCACTATTTTTTTCAGGAGAGCCGCACTGACAGGACGACGTCAACAGGAGAGCCATTTTTACCGCAAAGTATCAAAAGCTATAAATCCAGTCATAAATAAGTATGCCTGCTTAATAATATTTCCTCCCTGAAGCAGTGTTTCCCACAGAATTTTGTGAAACTGTGGAGGGAACCCGGTCGTTAGCGGGGTTCGGGGGCATGCTCCCCCGGAAGAAAATTTGGTACCTTTTAACCTGGAATGCATCAATCTGGTGCACTTTGAGAGGAAAATTAAGACTTGTGTGACTGTGTGCTATTTTCTGGAATAATGTGGAGACACTGGGTCACATAACATGGAAGCTATTGAAGAATAAGTTTATAAGAATAAGTCCATCCAAAGAGCACATTCTCTCTTGTTATGCAGGAAAACCGCCAATCTGCGTAGAGCCGAGCAAGTTTAAAAATATTTTCTAGACAAGGCTATATTTCCACCTTTTAATGCCGCTGTTGATTTATTTTTTAAATAATTGTTTGTATTGTTTTTTTTAACTATCTGTATTCACTGCATGATCATATCACTGTATATTTCTATTTTTACATTATTTAACATGAATGACGTTGATGGTTTTTAGGCACTGGGGTGAGTTTTTATCGCAAAAAGTGTATTAGTGATAAAGGGATTTTTAGACTGGTTCAGCTGCTGCTCAATGACTCTCACGTTCCTCTGCTTGCGATCATTGCAATTCACCATTTATTGATCCATTTATTCAAAAGATCCAAAGAACGAGTGCATTATGGTATGATTTTTATAATATTGTTAATAGCCTAGTAAACATTTCAGTTGTGTTAGTATTTAATTTTTCATTTGCTTGTTTAGCTGTGTATGACAGTTAACACTGTTGGTGTATTACAATTATTTATGTGGGTAGGCTACTCCAACCTCGTTGCTGATCGATATGTAACCATTTATTTGCATATAAATTATTGATTGCATTTTTCGTAAATAGTTGGAAGGAATCTGTTTCTTAAGCAATAACATTGAACTGTTTTTTTTTCTAGGCCTACATATATTTACTATGTTGTTGGTGTTATATGTTATGTGGAGCAATCTTTTATATTTATGAAGTTAACTTATACTTCCATGGTCGGTAAACAACGCGACTGCGATCGCTCAGACCTCTCGCTTATGATGCTACAATGCTAACAATATTAGAAAACAAGAATATTTCTGCATCCGGACGTCATGAACTAGGGCGTGGCTAGGCTCCCGAGATTCGGAAGCGAATCTGTCCTTGACGTTGCCCTGCGACATTGAGCAGTTTTCATAGGAATGGGTGGGCGCCATTTTGGAATCCGCTGTCCATTCTATAATAGGTCCATGCATGGTTCAACCGAGACGGCAAGTGGACACACGTTGCTGCTAATTATTCGTTGGTTGATCATTATATCTACTTGACTCTACTTGTCGAAGAGGAAAGCTAACATGGATGGCTGTTTCTCCAGACAGGTAAAATAAAATCTTAAACATAACTCTTGAATGTTACACCTTGCTATCTTGCCTTGAGGTTGCGATGGAAACCTTTAATACAATTGTGAAACACAATATAATTGTTAGTCATGCATTTATGTAATAATCCCGATAGTAACCCGATATATACGGCCAACACTAAAACCTTATTTTAATAAACAAAAAATTAAAACACATTTTCCCGCCACCTTATTTGTTGGTCTTTAAACACGTGTTAGCGACCTGAACGTTCTGATGGCTGAAGGCTACATTGACCCTTTGTAAGTGACCCCAAACTTTTGAACGGTTATGTAAAATATATATATTAGTGCTGTCAGTTTAACGCGTTATTAACGGCGTTAACGCAAACCAATTTTAACGGCGTTAATTTTTTTTATCGCGCGATTAACGCTCTTTTGGCTTGGCAAACGTTGTAGTTTTTTCAACTGCTGTCTAGCAACAACTAGTCACGTAAGAAAAACTACAACACCATACCGGATCTACACCGGAAACAAAACAACAAGCACGCCGCACGAACTTGTTGTGGTAAGCAAGGATACGGAGCGGGTGAAAAACTCCTTAAAAGTGTGTGTGTGTTTGTGTGTCACTCTGTTCGAGCCTGGGCCCCGTTTCCCGAAAGCATCGTGCGATCGCATTAGTGGATCGTCAAGTGCGTCGTTCGAGCATCGTACAGTTTTCACACCGTTTCCCGAAAGCATCGTTGGTTAACGAACGTCGTGAAAACGCTCGTAGCTAACGAGGATTCCAGGGGTACTCGTAGGGTGCTAAGAGCATCATTAGCCTACTATAGCCTCAGTGGCGTCACCAGCGCAAATTCCGTGTATTGGATGTGTTTTATTAAAACACAACCAATACCACGGAATGCCCAGCTGGCACAAATTCGCAACCAAAAACAGTGGTTACCGCCGATATATTACTCATAGGCCCAATCCCAAAGTGAGCCCTGAGGACTAAGGACTCACGGACCTAATTGATCACAGGTGCTAAGTGAGCGAGTGCGTGAGGCTCAGATAGGTGTATATATGGGATTGGGACAGCACTTCACGAGAGCACGTTACCTTGACAACGTTTAATGACAAAGATGTTGCTGACACATGCCGGTTTGGGAATTCTCATTTTTACTTTTTTTTGTTTTTTTGTAAATGCAATGAAAACAATCGGCTATAGCAATTTATTGTTATTAGAAAATATCATTTTTACTTTTATACACTTCAGTATAAAGGATGTATTGAATAATTAAGCTGATTATTGGCATACACATACTAGTCATAAGTCAGAACGGGCTACATTTGGCTGAATTATAAGTAGTAATATGAAGAGCTGTTTGGGAGCAAAAAGAGCAGGCTCTTGTTGGTGAGCTGATCCAAATGATCAGGTGTGGGTACCGGATTGACTCGGCTGCCAGATCGACTCGGGGTCCTAGATGCGCAATAATGACGCACTTCCTGTAAACGCTGTCTTTTAGATGCGCATGCGCGTTTACTTCATTCCCATGTTATTCCCAAGTATTAACAATCTCCTTTTTTCTAATCTATGAATAATCTAATGTACAAATTATTGTTGCCTATACTTGGCTAATATATAAAAGAAGAATCGGTTAACTCTAGTCACTGAACAGGGTGATCCACTTTATTTCCAGCGCTCCCAACACAGAGTCAAAACAGCGACCCACACGCAGACACTTCCGTTCTCCTCCTTCAGAATAAGAGTTTCTAACAGGAACTGGGTTACATATGCATTAATCAGTGCTTTTAGACGTGTTTCCAATGGCTTTTTTTGTGCAAAAGAACGGGCTGCGTTCAATGAAATCAAAACGGATTGAGCCTTCTTTTTATGTCCATGATTGAGCCCCGTTTATAAACAACCCTTCCGGGTTTTGTCTGTTGGCTTGTGTCGATACGTCAAGTGTCGATGCGTCATCTGTAAGCGTAGGACCCCGAGTCGATCTGGCAGCCGAGTCAATCTGGTACTCACGCCGGCTCACTAAAAAAAGGCAGAAATTCCTATCTGGTCGCGCATAGAGTGGCGAAGTCACGCCCCTTCCAGTAGAGCCCATGGGACCTATGAGATCGAAAAATATGTATGGGTTTCAATGGAGAGAAAGTAATTATCTTCTGGTCCTAGTCTTTATCTGCCCCAGATTACACATATGTTGTTTGTGGATTTAAATGATAATTTTTCATGTCAAGAGTTTGACCGTTTATTGTGCAATTGTTCAGTTAAAGGCTTTAGAGAACACAATGAGAAAGACTACGTGTCTCGTATGTGCCGTCACTCTCCCTGCAACTGGCGTGGACAAGACTGACAATCTCCCCATCGGCATAACTGAAACCCTCCACATGCCCCGACTTATAATGGTTTTCACCTTAACATTATCAAACTTCTTCACGAAAATGTTTAGCTTTCTTTGCATGAAAAATTATCATTTAAATCCACAGACAACATATGTGTAATCCGGGGCATATAAAGACTGGGACCAAAAAATAATTACTTTCTCTCCATTGAAACCCATTCATATTTTTCGATCTCATAGGTCCCATGGGCTCTACCGGAAGGGGCGTGACCTCGCCATAGACAGTAGCGTCGTCTTGTTGTTTACCTTCCTAATTTCCCGGAAATAATTTTTTTTAAATTCCAAAAATACATGGGCAGCCGAAATGTACAGATCAATTGCCACGTCACAAGGCATATAATAAAATCAAATGATTCCATTGCTCTTGTGTGGGAGGTCGCTTTCGAGCTGCACTTGCTGTCTCCCTCTGATTTTAATTCAACTATCGTGGTTAAAATGTCCTCATATTGATCAACAACAGAAGACATAGGCTACTGTAGACATGAATCATGCTGAGACCAGCGGGTGTCAGATCATTTCTGCAAGCATTTTTTGTCGCGATTGTTTGCATTAAGCACTGTAGGCGCTTCGGTGAGGCTGTGACGAAGTTCACTATTTATTGGACCGTGTGAACATCCCACCCTGACCATAGTTAGTCGCGTTTGTAGTCTACACTCAGACGTGAACTCATTATTGCATGCGGGTGTCTTCATTCAAAAAAAATTAACATTCGGGAGTATGCAATAATACAAATTATTCTAAAGAGGTCTAGACACCGTGCGCAGCCCCGCCTTCTCCAGTGAGCCAAGAAAGCCCACGCCGGGACGACCAGAGGTTGACCCGCTCGGTTTTACGCAGGAAACTGGAGATAAGAAGGTGAAATCTCCGGGCGTGTCAAGCTGCGACCGAACCGGCTTGGCAGCATAAAAAGACAGATAGCCTACATCAGGCATCTCCAAACGGCGGACCGCGGTCCGGACCAAGCGACAGTCCTATCCGGACCCATCACCTATTTAAAAAAAATATATATTTTTTATTTCACTATACAAAGCATGATTATGTTAATAAAGACATTTCTCACTGAAATACAAATTGAAAGGCAGAATAGTCCGTAGTACAGCATAAAAACAGCAAAAAGTAATGATCTTCACAGAGGGAAGATCATGCCCTCACCGAACTCCCCCCCTCCCTCCGTCTGTCTGTCACGGCATGTGCATAATAGTGTCACTCAAAAAATAGCCAATCAAATCGTTTGTTTACCGTAAGAGCGATTTGGAATGAGAAAATTGCTTGCTCGAAAATAAGGAAAGTTGACCACGAAAACAGACATTTTAAAAGGTGAATGGACTGACCAATACATGTTTATTCTCCCGCAAGGCAGTACTAAACCTTTGTTGTTTTGTTGTGTCTTTTATGTGTTGAAACCGTGGCGCTGATAAAAAGCGGGAACATTAAGCGGCATTACGAATCCAAACACAGATCCTTCGAGGAAAAGTATCCCCAGAAGTAAGAGCATGGAAAATATCCTAGCTGAGAGCTCAGTATGAGAGGTCTACACGAGTCTTCACTTACAGGCCAGCAACGTGCAAATGAATGCTCACTTAAGATTGCATAGATTTTGGGGCAACATAAAAAAAACTTTCAGTGACCGACTGTTATGAAGGAGTGCTTGAACGCAGCTGCCGAGATGTTACTTCAAGGTAAACAAAGTGATGAATTGTGTGAAAAAATAAAGCAAATCCCAATGTCAGCTGCAATGACAACCAGAAAATCCGAAATGTTATCAGATGACGCACTGTCACAGCTTGATGTGGCTGTTCAGAGTGCCCCATCCTTAGCCATTGATGAGCCTTCAGATGTAACGGATAATGCCCAGCTTTTGGTTTATGTGCGTTTTTTTTTTTTTTTATCAAGACAAGAAAGAGATCTGTGAGGACCTGTTGGGTCTAACACCATTTGAGACACACACAAGATGAGAAGATATTTATGAGGCTATTAAGGAGATGCTGTCAAAGAGGGGGATTGATCTAACAAAGGTTGTCTCAGTCACTACAGATGGGGTACCTGTTTTGCTTACTTGAAATGTAGGCCTAGTGTACCTGTTTTGCTTACTTGAAATGAAGGCCTAATGCTCTTTTTGTGTTTATTTGAAATGTAGGCCTGGCGTACCTTTTTTGCTAACTTGAAATGTAGGCCTAATGCACTTTTTATGTTTACTTGAAATGCAGGCCTAATGTACCTGTTTTGTTTACTTGAAATGTTAATATGCGTTACTTTGTCTTACTTGTTTTTCATGGTTAAAAGTAAGCTATTTGGAAATTGAAAATAAATACATCTGAAATTATAAGGAAATATGCCGTGTTGATTGTATTTGACAAAAGTAGGCTATTAGGACGTGGTAGGTTGGAGGTTCGGACCTTTCTTGGAAGGAATTTTTTGTAACTGGACCTTGTTCAATTTTAATTGAAGACCCCTGGCCTACATCATCCTGCCCAACGATATGGGCAGGATCTAGACCAAGCTCTCATAATCGGGTCAGCAATAGCCGTGTGTCAATGCCTAGCCTCTGCGTTTGAATGATAATGAATGAATGGAACGTTGCATTTTTAATGTCTATCTAGTGCATTCAGGATTAGGACCGATACATATGTCAGCCTAGGCCTAGTCAATGGTGTTTTAATATCTTTAGCATTAAAATTATTGCAGTATATTCTTTTCGTAGGCTACTCTGCTGTTGACCTTGATTGGGAGATATTTTAACGCTTTTTAACCCCATTTTCCTGCGACATTCCCGCGTCTCCCTCAGTACGGAGCCCATTTCAGCACCGTGTCAGTAGACATTTACAATCCTACGAACGTCGTGAGTGCAGTGAACGCGCGTTCATGTTAAGAGGGGTTTCGGAAAACGCTCCAAAGAAATTCACGATGCTTCACAAGATCCATCGTGAGAATGATCGTACGAGCGAAGATCCATCGATCGGAACGGAAACGAAGCCCTGCACGAGAGTTCAATGTTGTCATTAGCTGTTACGTCTTTCTGACCAATCGCAGTTATAGGTCCACCTGGGCTGTACCACTTCGGGAGGGGCCACTCAGTTACTCCCCTCTAGACAAAATCGACATGGTTGCGAGTTGCGTTGTGTTGACAGTTTTTAATATATATATATATATGCAGAACGGCTTGTGTTTTCTTGTATTTATTCATTTTTTAATCAATCATTTATCGTAATTGTTTTCCCCAGCAGCATTAAAATATTGTATTATGAATAATTCTCACTACATCTCCCCTCTCTTCTCGTGTCTCCCCCACTACCTGTCTCCCCTCTTCTTGTGTCTCCCCCACTACATGTCTCCCCTCTTCTTGTGTCCTCCCGACTACAGCTCTCCCCTCTTCTTGTGTCTCCCCCACTACATCCCTCCCTGTTTCTCATCACCCCGCCTCTCTCTTCTCGTCCCCATACTCCCCTGTTCTGTTCCCTGTTCCTGTTCTTCTGTCCTCTGGTATCTCCCCAATAACTGTATCTTTCTCCCTCCCTCCCCTCCTCTCCCTCTCCAACAGGAATCCTGGATCTTCCAGATGTCATCACCCCCAGCAGCAGAGATGTCTCCTCCCCACCAGGACGGTCATCAGATGTCGGTGAGCAGAGCAGCTCAGGGACCTCAGAGGACACCACCCTGCCTGATGAGGATATACTGGGGAATCAAATGTAGGTAAAAGTTACAAACATCCATGTTTGTATCTTTTCAATTTGCATTCCTGCTTTTTATTTGTCCTTTAAAACATCAGCTCCTATCCTCAGTTGACCTGGATGAATGTGTGCGTTTCAGGGTACCTGCAGTAGCTGGGAGTGAGCTCAATGAGGTGGAGACCACTGGGCCTCCTGCCCAAACAGGTACTTTGAAGTAGTCCTCCACTGAGTAGACAGCATATCCCACAGATCAACTATTATTGTCTTAACCGTGGTGGTGGTCTGTCCTCAGAGTTCTCCCGGCCCCGTCGCTTCTCATCTCTGCAGTGGTATGTCAGCAGCAGCCAACCTTTGTTGATTGCATCAAGGAGATCCATCAGCGCAGGATTGGACAGCAGATGGAAATCGATGAATGAATGACTCCATTTTGCTTATACGTGACTTTCCTCCTCATTGCTGTGTTTCCCTCTCTGTTCCCCTCGTCCCTGTGTGTTGCAGTCAGCCTCAGAGGGACGAGATCAGCCGGCTGCGGGCCTCCTCTGGTAGGAGCAAGACCCAGCAACACCATGAGGCCCTTGGGTAAGAGACGAAGCTGGTTCTTTAGAGAATAAACATGAATACAAGCAGCCTCTGTTTGGGGCCGCTGATGCCTTCACCCCCTTATAGTCCATAGTTTAAGGGGTTCTGGTTATATTTGTAGAGATTTACACTTTCCTAAACATTGGTTGTCTCTTCTTTAAAACCTAATATTAACGACTATATACTCCAGGCTGGTACATTGACTAATGATGTGTATGTGTTTTCTCCAGCTTGCCCAACATTGGAAACAGCTTCTTCCTGAACGCGACCCTGCAGTGTCTCTACAGCCTGCCCTGCTTCTGCAGTGACATCACGGGGCAGGAGGACCTCTGGAGCCCCCGGAGAAGAACCAAGCTGAAGCTGCTGAGGTCCAGTAGAGAAACAGACCCTTAGCCCTCACACTAGAGGAGAACCAGACCCTTAGCCCTCACACTAGAGGAGAACCAGACCCTTAGCCCTCACACTAGAGGAGAACCAGACGCTTAGCCCTCACACTCGAAACCCAGACCCTTAGCCCTCACACTAGAGGAGAAGCAGACGCTTAGCCCTCACACTCGAAACCCAGACCCTTAGCCCTCACACTAGAGGAGAAGCAGACCCTTAGCCCTCACACTAGAGGAGAAGCAGACCCTTAGCCCTCACAAACTACAGTACAGCTTGGACGATTTACTGACAAAGTGAATGCTCCACTGTACAATATTAAGTATAGTGGGTATACTAAATGCACTTGGTCTTCGTATGCTGTTCTCCAGGTACTTGGGGGAGCTATATAAATCCCGGCAGGGTGAGGGCTCCTACAAAGGCAAGCGCCGGCTCCTTTGGTCCATCAAGAGCAGTCTGGCAGAGTTCAACGAGGAGTACGAGCATATCTCTGAGCAGGTACAGCCGATGACTCCTTATCTCTTGGCTTATGCTCTTGTTGAGGATTAAACACATGTCAACTGAACTTCTGGTTTCTGACAGGATGCTCATGAGTTCCTGCTCCTCCTCTTCATGAAGATGAAGATGGAAGGTGAGACACTGCAGGAGACCTCCACGTCACCCAGCTATATCTGCCCCGTCCAGAACTTTGAGTTCAGACTGCAGTGTGTACGCACCTGCTCCAGATAACGCTTGACTTCAACGAATGTATTATTGTTGTCACATAGTACTACTATAGTACCTCCATCATTCAATGATGGAAATCAGAGTCAATCACTGTTACGCCAACACTTTTGGCATCATGATCTGGTCTGCTGTGTTCAAATGGTGATTTTCGGTTCTCTGCCCGTCTTAAAAGCTGCGGTGACAAGGTCTTCCAGGAGGAGGAGCAGAACCACTTGTCCTTGGACCTCCACCCGTCGTTGATAGCTGGCCTCCAATTCTACTTTAAAGTCAGTACACCGTTGTGTTGGTATGTCAGATTACGCTGGTCCACTGATACTCACAGAGCACTTTCCCTCAGCCTTCAGAGTTGGAGTGCACCTGCCGGCAGTGCTCTGGATGCCAGGCAACAGCGGTTCGGCATTTCCTCACTCTGCCCAGGTGAGCCATGAACTTGAGTCTGTTGTCTCCAATGTTGCCTTGAAGCAGCCTTTTCATACGTACGGGCGCGTGTGTGCACGCAGCGATCGGACGATGAACCGTTTGTGTGTCCACAGAGTGTTACTCCTTCACGTGAAGCGCTTCCACCACGACGGGGCACGGTTTAGGAAGGTGACCGATGCTGTCAGCGTTCCTCCATGGCTGTCTCTGGCCTCCCTCGTTGGCGGGCAAGGTGCTGCAGCTGGGATGGACTCACTGAGGTAAGAGATAAGGAAACAGACTGGGACGGTAGGCAGTGCGTTGTGCTTCATGGAAACAGACTGGGCGGGTTGGGAGTGGTGGGCGTCATTGAAACAGAGTCAGATGAATCTAGATTGGTAATCCGGCCATAAGCTCCCATGCCTCTTATAGAGGACCTCACACAACCATTTTAGTGTTTAATTTTCGATCCTCAATATCTGATTGATCATTATGTATGGAATGTGTTGTAGAACAAGTTATGGAGAGGGGGACATCGCATCTCGAGCAAAACCAAGTGCAAACATGGGTAAGAAAAAAGTGATGGATTCATATCTCATGCCCAACCGCTTGAGTTCTTCAGTTGTGTACAAAACAGGATTGTTGGTATGTTTCTCAGCAGCAGTGGATCATCTTGACAGTGCAGGAGACAGGGACAGAGATCTTCAGGAAGTTCATGGGGTGAGAGGGGCCAGGGAGAGAGCTGTAGTACACAGTGGGACAGAATATGGACAGATTCAAGTGATGATGTAACAGAGAAGCTCGAAGCGTTTTTTACACTGCCAATATGCCTGTCTTATTTGAAACTTTTTCCCGGCATGGTCCGAGAGTTTACATTGACCGAGGTAATATACCGTCTTGATTTCGCACCGCTCGAACCCTACACATATTGGGGGTTCCATTTTCACGTAAATGCGATAAGACGGCATTGCTGTACCAGGGGCAGGACTTGGGTAAAGGTGTTGCTTCTCTACAACAGAGACAACGCAGCAACATCAACACGACTGGGGGAGACGGTAAAACGGTCTAACTGGGGAGACGGTATAATCCGCAAGCTGCTGACCACCATGGGAGAGAAGGAGATGCAGTCGCATGTAACAACGACGGGGAAAGATGGTGCGATCTACGAAAGTAGCAGAGGAACTTTCCTTAAGAGGCTATCCTCGGGATAACAAACATGTGGTCAGCAAAATAAAGAATATGTTGGCGTTTTTGCACTTGTAAATAGTTAATGGGGTTTGTAGCCTACATTAAGACATAGTCTACTCATTCTTGCATGCGAGTGGCTTGAATAATAAAAAAATTAAAACATTCAGAGTATGCTAATTATTCTAAAGATGTCTACGTGCGTAGCCCCGCCTGCTCCAATGAAGAAGAAAGCAGGCTCTTTGACGAAGGGGGAATATATCCCCTCGGTTTTACACAGGCAGGGCAGTGAAATTGTAACATCTGCCAAGCAGCGACCGTACCTGCTTGGCAGCGTAAAAATGCTTAGGGTTAGGTTAGGGATAGGGTTAGGTTCTCTGACATATGAATCCTGTTTCTCTACAGAAGGATCACAGCAACCAGAGCACCTACCGTCTGTCGGGGATGGTCTCTCACCTCGGGGAGAGCATCAACACCGGTAACTAAAGCTTTTATAGTTAAGAATGTACATCTGTACCTGACAAATGCTTCACACACTAGACCCGTCCCACGCTGGGGGACAGTAAGGTAATGGATGTCTTGTGTCCCCCAGGTCACTACGTCAGTGACGGCGCCGGATGGTTCACCCTCAACGACGCCCGTGTGACGCCCGCGGAGACGCCGGTCCTGGGGACCAGAGAGAAGACCGCCTACATGTTGTTTTACGTCCTAAGGTGATACTTTAAACGTTACTCTCTACAACAGCCAATGCTTCTTTTAGACTCAAAGTCTGTTTTACTCACTGAACTTACTGAAACACTGACTCCTGCTTGTCTTCTTCCACCAGTGGTGCAGAAGAGGGAAGCCATGTCCCACTGGCTCAGAACCAGGAGCCATCTGGAGCTGAGAGGGACTGAGACCTGTGAGGCCCAGGAGAGCGTTTGATTGGTGGAGCCTCTACAGCCCGCCCTAGGGGCCACACCCTGCAGCCCCCCTCTACATCCCCTTTAGGGGCCCTTTGGCCCCCCTCTAAACCCCCCCCTAGGGGCCACACCCTGCAGCCCACCTCTACATCCCCCCTAGGGGCCACACCCTGCGGCCCCTCTCAACACCCCCCTCCAGGGGCCACACCCTGCGACCCCCCTCTACACTCTCCTCTGGGGGCCACACCCTGCGGCCCCCTTCTACACCCCCCTCTAGGGGCCCTGCGGCCCCCCTCTACACCCCCCTCTAGGGGCCCTGCGGCCCCCCTCTACACCCCCCTCTAGGGGCCCTGCGGCCCCCCTCGAGGGGCCCTGCGGCCCCCCTCTTTGGACGTTAAGGCTGATCATAATGAGGATCACATTATTTTTATTTTGTATAATAATAATAATGAGCATATTCATATTCTGTATAATAATAATAACGCTGAGGATCATATTATTATGAATAATAATGTCATTATGTGATCCTTTTTATTATTATACATGTATGTATATTTATGTATAATAATAATAATAATAATGAGGATAACATTATTATGTATTATAATAATGCTGACGATCATATTATGTGTATAATAATAATATGATAGTTATGTATAATATATAATGTGAATATATAATATAATAGCACAGTATATAATTTAACTATAAAAAATAAGATCCCCTGTGGAACTAATATATGATCATTGGGCTCTGGTTTTCATTTAATTTCATTTAAATAAATGTGTTTAAGGTATAAATAGTAAAATAACAATTAAAATGTTCATGATATTAAAAATTTCAATAATAATAAGATACCACCAGAGTATATAATAATAATATATGTCATCAATAAATGTGTTTACTTACTACTCATCTCCTGTGTTTGGTCCGTTTCTCCAGTCTCCAGTCTCACCCTTTAATCACATCAACCACATAACACAGGTTTACATCGTCCACAGCTCTGCCATTGTTTAAGCAGTAGATTTGAGGAACATCCAAACAACAAACACTTAATATAGATCATTTACTTGGCCTTATTAATTACCAGGGCTTACAATGGCGCTCCCATGTAAAAGACCCTAAAAAGGTGCAATGTCACTGGGACTCTGACTTAAAAAATGTATTTGCACTCATTTAAAGTTTTTCAGTTACTGTTAAGACAGCATCCTCAGCATTAATGGATATTAACGTTCAGGAGAGGAAGAATTGCTTCGTCTGTCCAGAGCCGAATAACTGAGTTCAGGTAAAGAAAGGTGTCACTGCTCTATGTAGGCCTACTCAAGAACAGAGAGTTCAGGTAAAGAAAGTGGTTTCAATCAGGTTGGTCTTCCTCTTTATAGTGCCATATAATGTGACCAATATTAATATAATGTTACATGAGCAAGCCAAGTAAGTTCCACTGTTGCTTGTACATGAATAACAAAACCTGACACTAATAAATCAAGAAGACCCTTCATGAAGATTGGGCAAACAAAACTGTCAAATGAGCTGTTCATTAGACAATTACTTCACATTATATTTTTTTGCTTGGTTGACATTTTACTATTTTCTATAAATAGGTAATATATATTTTTTACAAATGCTAGTTTCAACTACGTTGATCGAATATGGTCTAAATCAAACCTACCGAGTCAGCCCAGTGGATAACACTCTCTATCCAAGATCAAGTCTGAAATCCAACTTTTGGAAGAATTTATGGCTTGATAAATTACAGGTATATTTTCATGTCTGCCAGAACATATCAAATCTGACCAATAGTTATATACTGGTACTTATATTGTAATTAGGTGAGTGCTGCATGCCACACTCCACTATTGTTCTTTAGTTTTATTCTTTCTTTCTTCTTCTTTATTATTCTATACGTATATGTAGAGACAGAATTTAGATATAATTTATACTTTTTTAAGAATCACAGTTTAAGTTAATTTCATACCGTATATTTCCAGTTGGTCTCAAGGACGTTGAGGCTCGAGCGTGAGCAGTTCTAGAGATGACCAAGGTCACAAGGTGGTTAGTTAGCGATAGCCCATGGTGGCTATGAGAGCTAACCATTGCGGACAACGTAAACCTAGAAACACAATGTGAAGCTTAAACGGTTCTGTATTTCTTGTTACACTTCCGATAAAATGATAAATCGATTGGAAATATGACGGGCGTTTATATATCGGGCGTTTGTCTGTGGAGAGCCCCGTTTATATGGCTAAAGGCTGGGCGCTTGCTACATATCCGGGTGTACTCCCGGTACAAGCTAAATGCTAAAAACAATGCTTGCCTGTCCAATAGTAATTAGGGGCGAGGGAGGGCTTTTAGACCTGTCACTCAAACCACCGCGCCAGTGGAGATTTGTTTCATGAAGTATTATTGGAGCTGCCGTTGGCTGAACATAGTTATCCGGTTGATGTTCTTTAAGTTCTTGTAAGAATATTTCAAGTTCAAGTTCTACATAAATGTAAGATAATTTTATGCGTGACTATTTTGAGGGTTGTTTTAATATTAGCTCATTTACCAAACATGTTAAATGAGCTGTGTCCCTGCACACTGAACGCGCGCGCGCGCGTGTGCGTGTGTGTAACGTAAAAGTTATTGGGTAAATTACGTCGCATTCAGGTGTTTATTTTGCTCACAATTGGACTTTTATGTGCCTATTTTGTGTGTTGTGGATTAATGTCATCGAAGACCCATTTTCTACTGCTATCGGTGTGTTCTTTACGCAGACCTTGTGAGTAGGCCTGTGTGTGTGAGAGAGACGGATGAGAGGTCCCTTGTATACCACATAACGTCATTGATTATAAGGTTGCGATCGGTGTGTATTCGTGTGTTTGCCATTGCAGAAGTATATGATTCATCGCTTTTCTGGCAATATACGTTTTTAGCTGGTTTTTGGTTGATTGAGCGGTTTTAAGTCCATAATTGGGCTGGAAATTGCCAATCCGATCTGCCAACACATGCCTATATCCAGTGTTGTGCCTGAACGCGTTCACTGAACGAAAGTTCATGAACTCGTTCATATTTTGGGCGAACGTGAACTGAACGTACTGTATTACTGCCTGATGAACGTTACTGTGAACTCGTTCATTCTGGTGTCAGTGAACGGCACGCTCACTCGGTTTAACTTCGTTCAATGGGGGGGTTATTTCTCTATCAACACGGCGGATGCGCGCGCAGATCGCCGTGTTGTTTGACCGGTTGCCATGGTAATCCCGTGCGGTTCATTTGCAGTTGCGGTGTTGCGCGCTTACTGTTACATTAAACTGTAATCAGAAAAGGTGGTTATATGCTATAGACCCTATAGTATCTGTCATATAAAGGCTGGGATGAATTTCAAATTATAAATATGTACACTTTATTTTGAAAGTATAGACCAGCGCGATTCCCATTGAAACGAATGGCGCGGTGATTATTCTTCAAAACGAGAGCTGTTAAATTGTGGAAAATGAATTAAACTGTAATCAAACAAAGCGGTTATATGCTATAGACCCTAGAGTATCTGTGGTATAAAGGCTGAGACGAATTTCGAATTATAAATATGTAAAATCCATAACGTTTGCTCTCTGGCTCATAGCTCAGCGGAGTAGAATATCTCATAGAATCATTGCTTGTTGGCCGGAAACGGAAAGGGGGGCTGTTCACGTTTGGTTGTAGTCTTTTCGCTCGGTTCTCCGTCTCATCAGTAGGGCTAGAACCGAGCGAAAAGACTACAATCAAACGTGAACACCCCCCCTTTCCGTTTCCGCCAACGAGCAATGAGTCTTCCAACAGAAATCAATGGGATTTACAAAATGCGCTAAATGTGGAATAAAACACGATAGAAACTGTATTTCGCTACGATACTTGATTCAACCACTCTATATCATCCTAGACAAACCACAAAGGGTGCTCTATGTTCAAAATACCGGAAAAAACGAATAGCTCACAGCAACATTTGAAAAAAAGAACTATGAACTAGTTCATTTTTTGGAACTGTGAACTTAGTTCAAAATTTTGAATTATGAACGTTTAACTGAACTAGTTCATTTTAAAATTTGTGAACTGAACTTTGAACTAGTTCACGAAGAAAGTGAACTTTCCCAACACTGCCTATATCCACACAAACGATACGCGATATAAAAGCTGAGACTCAAAGGAGACCAACGGGATAAGCCTCCTCATTTTGTGAGCTTATTTCGATTAACTAAATGTGAAGGAATAAGGTCAATAATATATTTTCCAAGTCTCAGACAAATACCCACAACGTACTCAAATATATTGAAACTCGATCACATTAGCTATTTTTTTAACCCACTTTATTTGTTTTCGAACCATTTTACATTGTTCACGCTATTTTCAAATCCTTTCACTTGATTTAAGCCATTTAACATTTCTATACGTCTTAAACTATGTGGCTTTACTTATTAAACATGTTTTCAACCTCAGTTTGCACTACAGCACTCAGCGCATTTTCTGCAGGAAATGCATTTTCTACTTTCCAATTTGTTAAGATTATGTGGATAGACTTTGATTTAGCATGGCCTACCATGCTTGATGGACAGATATGGTTAGCGATCATTATACAATATGAAGCATAATAATAGCGATAGGCTAGCAGCAATCCCTTTTGGTTCATTTTAAATGCTTAATGTGACGGGATGAGACGGTGATGTGGACATCCATCACATTACCATATAAGGCTTGTTTTGAGAGGTAGGCCTACTTATATTGTAATTAGGTGAGTGCTGCGTGCAGCTGTCAACTGTTGTTCTTCAGTTTTATTCTTTCTTTCTTCATTATTCTATGCAAACTTTGTAGAGACAGAATTTCATCCATCCCTTTCGATTTATTTTAAATGCTAAATGGGACGGGATGAGACGGTGATGTGGACGTCCATCACGTTACCATATAAGGCTTGTTTTGAGTGGTTCTGAGATCCATGGTCTCCATGACGACAGCATCACTGCCTCATTCAAGCGAGACGCCACGTGGACTCACGCTGCACGAAGTTGTCTTTGCTAGTTGTTGCTAATTGTTGCTAATTATTCGTGGGTTGATCATTATATCTACTTGACTCTACTTGTCGAAGAGGAAAGCAAACATGGGTGGCTGTTGCTCCAGACAGGTAAAATTAAATCTTAATCATAACTCTTGAATGGTACACCTTGCAATCTTTCCTTGAGGTTGCGATGGAAACCTTTCATCAAATTGTGTATCAAAACGTAATCAATATAATTATTGATCATGCATTTATGTAATAATCCTTATAAGTAACCCGATATTTACGGCCAACAGTGAAACCTTATTTTAATAAATATTTTTTTAAAGAGACATTTGCCCGCCAGCTTCATATTTGTTGTTCTTTGAACACGTGTTAGCGACCTGAACGTTCTGCTGGGCGCAGGCTACATTGACCCTTTGTAATCGACCCCAAACTTTTCAACGGTAGTGTGTGTGTGTGTGTGTGTGCATGTGTATATATATATATACACACACACACACACACACACACACACATATATATATATCAATACATACAGTACCGTTCAAAAGTTTGAATACATATATATATATATATGTATGATAACTTCTTGTGTTTCTTTCATTCAATAATTTTTGATACAATCATTTATAATAATTTTTCCCATCATCATTTAAATATTGTAATATTATAAATAATTCTCACGCCCCTTTCTTCAAACAGCCTGCCATGGAGGAAGATGGAGGAGAACCTGACCCCCGCCCGGCCCCTTCTGTGGTTGTATTGCTGCCACAGAAGGAACCCTCTTTTTTCCCCACTTTCCCATCCCTCCCCTCTTCTCGTGTCTCCCCCACTACCTGTCTCCCCTCTTCTTGTGTCTCCCCCACTCCATCCCTCCCCTCTTCTCGTGTCTCCCCCACTACCTGTCTCCCCTCTTCTTGTGTCTCCCCGACTACATCCCTCCCCTCTTCTTGTGTCTCCCCCACTACCTGTCTCCCCTCTTCTTGTGTCTCCCCCACTACATCCCTCCCCTCTTCTTGTGTCTCCCCCACTACCTGTCTCCCCTCTTCTTGTGTCTCCCCCACTATATCTCTCCCCTCTTCTTGTGTCTCCCCCACTACATGCCTCCCCTCTTCTTGTGTCTCCCCCACTACATGTCTCCCCTCTTCTTGTGTCCTCCCGACTACAGCTCTCCCCTCTTCTTGTGTCTCCCCCACTACATCCCTCCCTGTTTCTCATCACCCCGCCTCTCTCTTCTCGTCCCCATACTCCCCTGTTCTGTTCCCTGTTCCTGTTCTTCTGTCCTCTGGTATCTCCCCAATAACTGTGTATCTTTCTCCCTCCCTCCCCTCCTCTCCCTTTCCAACAGGAATCCTGGATCTTCCAGATGTCATCACCCCCAGCAGCAGAGATGTCTCCTCCCCACCTGGACGGTCATCAGATGTTGGTGAGCAGAGCAGCTCAGGGACCTCAGAGGACACCACCCTGCCTGATGAGGATATACTGGGGAATCAAATGTAGGTAAAAGTTACAAACATCCATGTTTGTATCTTTTCAATTTGCATTCCTGCTTTTTATTTGTCCTTTAAAACATCAGCTCCCATCCTCAGTTGACCTGGATGAATGTGTGCGTTTCAGGGTATCTGCAGTAGCTGGGAGTGAGCTCAATGAGGTGGAGACCACTGGGCCTCCTGCCCAGACAACAGGTACATTGAAGCAGTCCTCCACTGAGTAGACAGCATATCCCACAGATCAACTATTATTGTCTTAACCGTGGTGGTGGTCTGTCCTCAGAGTTCTCCCGGCCCCGTCGCTTCTCATCTCTGCAGTGGTATGTCAGCAGGAGCCAACCTTTGTTGATTGCATCAAGGAGATCCATCAGCGCAGGATTGGACAGCAGATGGAAATCGATGAATGAATGACTCCATTTTGCTTATACGTGACTTTCCTCCTCATTGCTGTGTTTCCCTCTCTGTTCCCCTCGTCCCTGTGTGTTGCAGTCAGCCTCAGAGGGACGAGATCAGCCGGCTGCGGGCCTCCTCTGGTAGGAGCAAGACCCAGCAACACCATGAGGCCCTTGGGTAAGAGACGAAGCTGGTTCTTTAGAGAATAAACATGAATACAAGCAGCCTCTGTTTGTGGCCGCTGATGCCTTCACCCCCTTATAGTCCATAGTTTAAGGGGTTCTGGTTATATTTGTAGAGATTTACACTTTCCTAAACATTGGTTGTCTCTTCTTTAAAACCTAATATTCACGACTATATACTCCAGGCTGGTACATTGACTAATGATGTGTATGTGTTTTCTCCAGCTTGCCCAACATTGGAAACAGCTGCTTCCTGAACGCGACCCTGCAGTGTCTCTACAGCCTGCCCTGCTTCTGCAGTGACATCACGGGGCAGGAGGACCTCTGGAGCCCCCGGAGAAGAACCAAGCTGAAGCTGCTGAGGTCCAGTAGAGATCCAGACCCTTAGCCCTCACACTAGAGGAGAACCAGACCCTTAGCCCTCACACTAGAGGAGAACCAGACCCTTAGCCCTCACACTAGAGGAGAACCAGACGCTTAGCCCTCACACTCGAAACCCAGACCCTTAGCCCTCACACTAGAGGAGAAGCAGACCCTTAGCCCTCACACTAGAGGAGAAGCAGACCCTTAGCCCTCACAAACTACAGTACAGCTTGGACGATTTACTGACAAAGTGAATGCTCCACTGTACAATATTAAGTATAGTAGGTATACTAAATGCACTTGGTCTTCGTATGCTGTTCTCCAGGTACTTGGGGGAGCTATATAAATCCCGGCAGGGTGAGGGCTCCTACAAAGGCAAGCGCCGGCTCCTTTGGTCCATCAAGAGCAGTCTGGCAGAGTTCAACGAGGAGTACGAGCATATCTCTGAGCAGGTACAGCCGATGACTCCTTGTCTCTTGGCTTATGCGCTTGTTGAGGATTAAACACATGTCAACTGAACTTCTGGTTTCTGACAGGATGCTCATGAGTTCCTGCTCCTCCTCTTCATGAAGATGAAGATGGAAGGTGAGACACTGCAGGAGACCTCCACGTCACCCAGCTATATCTGCCCCGTCCAGAACTTTGAGTTCAGACTGCAGTGTGTACGCACCTGCTCCAGGTAACGCTTGACTTCATCGAATGTATTATTGTTGTCACATAGTACTACTATAGTACCTCCATCATTCAATGATGTAAATCAGAGTCAATCACTGTTACGCCAACACTTTTGGCATCATGATCTGGTCTGCTGTGTTCAAATGGTGATTTTCGGTTCTCTGCCCGTCTTAAAAGCTGCGGTGACAAGGTCTTCCAGGAGGAGGAGCAGAACCACTTGTCCTTGGACCTCCACCCGTCGTTGATAGCTGGCCTCCAATTCTACTTCAAAGTCAGTACCCCGTTGTGTTGGTATGTCAGATTACGCTGGTCCACTGATACTCACAGAGCACTTTCCCTCAGCCTTCAGAGTTGGAGTGCACCTGCCGGCAGTGCTCTGGATGCCAGGCAACAGCGGTTCGGCATTTCCTCACTCTGCCCAGGTGAGCCATGAACTTGAGTCTGTTGTCTCCAATGTTGCCTTGAAGCAGCCTTTTCATACGTACGGGCGCGTGTGTGCATGCAGCGATCGGACGATGAACCGTTTGTGTGTCCACAGAGTGTTACTCCTTCACGTGAAGCGCTTCCACCACGACGGGGCACGGTTGAGGAAGATGACCGATGCTGTCAGCGTTCCTCCATGGCTGTCTCTGGCCTCCCTTGTTGGCGGGCAAGGTGCTGCAGCTGGGATGGACTCACTGAGGTAAGAGATAAGGAAACAGACTGGGACGGTAGGCAGTGCGTTGTGCTTCATGGAAACAGACTGGGCGGGTTGGGAGTGGTGGGCGTCATTGAAACAGAGTCAGATGAATCTAGATTGGTAATCCGGCCATAAGCTCCCATGCCTTTTATAGAGGACCTCACACAACCATTTTAGTGTTTAATTTTCGATCCTCAATATCTGATTGATCATTATGTATGGAATGTGTTGTAGAACAAGTTATGGAGAGGGGGACATCGCATCTCGAGCAAAACCAAGTGCAAACATGGGTAAGAAAAAAGTGATGGATTCATATCTCATGCCCAACCACTTGAGTTCTTCGGTTGTGTACAAAACAGGATTGTTGGTATGTTTCTCAGCAGCAGTGGATCATCTTGACAGTGCAGGAGACAGGGACAGAGATCTTCAGGAAGTTCATGGGGTGAGAGGGGCCAGGGAGAGAGCTGTAGTACACAGTGGGACAGAATATGGACAGATTCAAGTGATGATGTAACAGAGAAGCTCGAAGCGTTTTTTACACTGCCAATATGCCTGTCTTATTTGAAACTTTTTCCCGGCATGGTCCGAGAGTTTACATTGACCGAGGTAATATACCGTCTTGATTTCGCACCGCTCGAACCCTACACATATTGGGGGTTCCATTTTCACGTAAATGCGATAAGACGGCATTGCTGTACCAGGGGCAGGACTTGGGTAGAGGTGTTGCTTCTCTACAACAGAGACAACGCAGCAACATCAACACGACTGGGGGAGACGGTAAAACGGTCTAACTGGGGAGACGGTATAATCCGCAAGCTGCTGACCACCATGGGAGAGAAGGAGATGCAGTCGCATGTAACAACGACGGGGAAAGATGGTGCGATCTACGAAAGTAGCAGAGGAACTTTCCTTAAGAGGCTATCCTCGGGATAACAAACATGTGGTCAGCAAAATAAAGAATATGTTGGTGTTTTTGCACTTGTAAATAGTTAATGGGGTTTGTAGCCTACATTAAGACATAGTCTACTCATTCTTGCATGCGAGTGGCTTGAATAATAAAAAAATTAAAACATTCAGAGTATGCTAATTATTCTAAAGATGTCTACGTGCGTAGCCCCGCCTGCTCCAATGAAGAAGAAAGCAGGCTCTTTGACGAAGGGGGAATATATCCCCTCGGTTTTACACAGGCAGGGCAGTGAAATTGTAACATCTGCCAAGCAGCGACCGTACCTGCTTGGCAGTGTAAAAATGCTTAGGGTTAGGTTAGGGATAGGGTTAGGTTCTCTGACATATGAATCCTGTTTCTCTACAGAAGGATCACAGCAACCAGAGCACCTACCGTCTGTCGGGGATGGTCTCTCACCTCGGGGAGAGCATCAACACCGGTAACTAAAGCTTTTATAGTTAAGAATGTACATCTGTACCTGACAAATGCTTCACACACTAGACCCGTCCCACGCTGGGGGACAGTAAGGTAATGGATGTCTTGTGTCCCCCAGGTCACTACGTCAGTGACGTCGCTGGAGAGGACGGCGCCGGATGGTTCACCCTCAACGACGCCCGTGTGACGCCCGCGGAGAAGCCGGTCCTGGGGACCAGAGAGAAGACCGCCTACATGTTGTTTTACGTCCTAAGGTGATACTTTAAACGTTACTCTCTACAACAGCCAATGCTTCTTTTAGACTCAAAGTCTGTTTTACTCACTGAACTTACTGAAACACTGACTCCTGCTTGTCTTCTTCCACCAGTGGAGCAGAAGAGGGAAGCCATGTCCCACTGGCTCAGAACCAGGAGCCATCTGGAGCTGAGAGGGACTGAGACCTGTGAGTCCCAGGAGAGCGTTTGATTGGTGGAGCCTCTACAGCCCGCTCTAGGGCCCACACCCTGCAGCCCCCCTCTACACCCCCTTTAGGGGCCCTTTGGCCCCCCTCTAAACCCCCCCCTAGGGGCCACACCCTGCAGCCCACCTCTACATCCCCCCTAGGGGCCACACCCTGCGGCCCCTCTCAACACCCCCCTCCAGGGGCCCTGAGGCCCCTCTCTACACTCCCCTCTAGGGGCCCTGAGGCCCCTCTCTACATTCCCTTTGGGGGCCCTGAGGCCCCTCTCTACATTCCCTTTGGGGGCCACACCCTGCGGCCCCCTTCTACACCCCCCTCTAGGGGCCCTGCGGCCCCCCTCTACACCCCCCTCGAGGGGCCCTGCGGCCCCCCTCTTTGGACGTTAAGGCTGATCATAATGAGGATCACATTATTTTTATTTTGTATAATAATAATAATGAGCATATTCATATTCTGTATAATAATAACGCTGAGGATCATATTATTATGAATAATAATGTCATTATGTGATCCTTTTTATTATTATACATGTATGTATATTTATGTATAATAATAATAATAATGTGGATAACATTATTATTTATTATAATAATGCTGAGGATCATATTATGTGTATAATAATAAGATAATTATGTATAATATATAATGTGAATATATAATATAATAGCACTGTATATAATGTAACTATAAAAATAAGATCCCCTGTGGAACTAATATATGATCATTGGGCTCTGGTTTTCATTTAATTTCATTTAAATAAATGTGTTTAACAATCGTAGACACTAGAGGAAAAGCAGACCCTTAGCCCTCACACAAGAGGAGAACCAGACCCTTAGCCCTCACACTAGAGGAGAAGCAGACCCTTAGCCCTCACACTAGAGGAGAAGCAGACCCTTAGCCCTCACAAACTACAGTACAGCTTGGACGATTTACTGACAAAGTGAATGCTCCACTGTACAATATTAAGTATAGTGGGTATACTAAATGCACTTGGTCTTCGTATGCTGTTCTCCAGGTACTTGGGGGAGCTATATAAATCCCGGCAGGGTGAGGGCTCCTACAAAGGCAAGCGCCGGCTCCTTTGGTCCATCAAGAGCAGTCTGGCAGAGTTCAACGAGGAGTACGAGCATATCTCTGAGCAGGTACAGCCGATGACTCCTTATCTCTTGGCTTATGCTCTTGTTGAGGATTAAACACATGTCAACTGAACTTCTGGTTTCTGACAGGATGCTCATGAGTTCCTGCTCCTCCTCTTCATGAAGATGAAGATGGAAGGTGAGACACTGCAGGAGACCTCCACGTCACCCAGCTATATCTGCCCCGTCCAGAACTTTGAGTTCAGACTGCAGTGTGTACGCACCTGCTCCAGATAACGCTTGACTTCAACGAATGTATTATTGTTGTCACATAGTACTACTATAGTACCTCCATCATTCAATGATGGAAATCAGAGTCAATCACTGTTACGCCAACACTTTTGGCATCATGATCTGGTCTGCTGTGTTCAAATGGTGATTTTCGGTTCTCTGCCCGTCTTAAAAGCTGCGGTGACAAGGTCTTCCAGGAGGAGGAGCAGAACCACTTGTCCTTGGACCTCCACCCGTCGTTGATAGCTGGCCTCCAATTCTACTTTAAAGTCAGTACACCGTTGTGTTGGTATGTCAGATTACGCTGGTCCACTGATACTCACAGAGCACTTTCCCTCAGCCTTCAGAGTTGGAGTGCACCTGCCGGCAGTGCTCTGGATGCCAGGCAACAGCGGTTCGGCATTTCCTCACTCTGCCCAGGTGAGCCATGAACTTGAGTCTGTTGTCTCCAATGTTGCCTTGAAGCAGCCTTTTCATACGTACGGGTGCGTGTGTGCACGCAGCGATCGGACGATGAACCGTTTGTGTGTCCACAGAGTGTTACTCCTTCACGTGAAGCGCTTCCACCACGACGGGGCACGGTTGAGGAAGATGACCGATGCTGTCAGCGTTCCTCCATGGCTGTCTCTGGCCTCCCTCGTTGGCGGGCAAGGTGCTGCAGCAGTGCGTTGTGCTTCATGGAAACAGACTGGGCGGGTTGGGAGTGGTGGGCGTCATTGAAACAGAGTCAGATGAATCTAGATTGGTAATCCGGCCATAAGCTCCCATGCCTTTTATAGAGGACCTCACACAACCATTTTAGTGTTTAATTTTCGATCCTCAATATCTGATTGATCATTATGTATGGAATGTGTTGTAGAACAAGTTATGGAGAGGGGGACATCGCATCTCGAGCAAAACCAAGTGCAAACATGGGTAAGAAAAAAGTGATGGATTCATATCTCATGCCCAACCACTTGAGTTCTTCGGTTGTGTACAAAACAGGATTGTTGGTATGTTTCTCAGCAGCAGTGGATCATCTTGACAGTGCAGGAGACAGGGACAGAGATCTTCAGGAAGTTCATGGGGTGAGAGGGGCCAGGGAGAGAGCTGTAGTACACAGTGGGACAGAATATGGACAGATTCAAGTGATGATGTAACAGAGAAGCTCGAAGCGTTTTTTACACTGCCAATATGCCTGTCTTATTTGAAACTTTTTCCCGGCATGGTCCGAGAGTTTACATTGACCGAGGTAATATACCGTCTTGATTTCGCACCGCTCGAACCCTACACATATTGGGGGTTCCATTTTCACGTAAATGCGATAAGACGGCATTGCTGTACCAGGGGCAGGACTTGGGTAGAGGTGTTGCTTCTCTACAACAGAGACAACGCAGCAACATCAACACGACTGGGGGAGACGGTAAAACGGTCTAACTGGGGAGACGGTATAATCCGCAAGCTGCTGACCACCATGGGAGAGAAGGAGATGCAGTCGCATGTAACAACGACGGGGAAAGATGGTGCGATCTACGAAAGTAGCAGAGGAACTTTCCTTAAGAGGCTATCCTCGGGATAACAAACATGTGGTCAGCAAAATAAAGAATATGTTGGCGTTTTTGCACTTGTAAATAGTTAATGGGGTTTGTAGCCTACATTAAGACATAGTCTACTCATTCTTGCATGCGAGTGGCTTGAATAATAAAAAAATTAAAACATTCAGAGTATGCTAATTATTCTAAAGATGTCTACGTGCGTAGCCCCGCCTGCTCCAATGAAGAAGAAAGCAGGCTCTTTGACGAAGGGGGAATATATCCCCTCGGTTTTACACAGGCAGGGCAGTGAAATTGTAACATCTGCCAAGCAGCGACCGTACCTGTTTGGCAGTGTAAAAATGCTTAGGGTTAGGTTAGGGATAGGGTTAGGTTCTCTGACATATGAATCCTGTTTCTCTACAGAAGGATCACAGCAACCAGAGCACCTACCGTCTGTCGGGGATGGTCTCTCACCTCGGGGAGAGCATCAACACCGGTAACTAAAGCTTTTATAGTTAAGAATGTACATCTGTACCTGACAAATGCTTCACACACTAGACCCGTCCCACGCTGGGGGACAGTAAGGTAATGGATGTCTTGTGTCCCCCAGGTCACTACGTCAGTGACGTCGCTGGAGAGGACGGCGCCGGATGGTTCACCCTCAACGACGCCCGTGTGACGCCCGCGGAGAAGCCGGTCCTGGGGACCAGAGAGAAGACCGCCTACATGTTGTTTTACGTCCTAAGGTGATACTTTAAACGTTACTCTCTACAACAGCCAATGCTTCTTTTAGACTCAAAGTCTGTTTTACTCACTGAACTTACTGAAACACTGACTCCTGCTTGTCTTCTTCCACCAGTGGAGCAGAAGAGGGAAGCCATGTCCCACTGGCTCAGAACCAGGAGCCATCTGGAGCTGAGAGGGACTGAGACCTGTGAGTCCCAGGAGAGCGTTTGATTGGTGGAGCCTCTACAGCCCGCTCTAGGGCCCACACCCTGCAGCCCCCCTCTACACCCCCCTTTAGGGGCCCTTTGGCCCCCCTCTAAACCCCCCCCTAGGGGCCACACCCTGCAGCCCACCTCTACATCCCCCCTAGGGGCCACACCCTGCGGCCCCTCTCAACACCCCCCTCCAGGGGCCCTGAGGCCCCTCTCTACACTCCCCTCTAGGGGCCCTGAGGCCCCTCTCTACATTCCCTTTGGGGGCCCTGAGGCCCCTCTCTACATTCCCTTTGGGGGCCACACCCTGCGGCCCCCCTCTACACCCCCCTCTAGGGGCCCTGAGGCCCCCCTCTACACCCCCCTCTAGGGGCCCTGCGGCCCCCCTCTACACCCCCCTCGAGGGGCCCTGCGGCCCCCCTCTTTGGACGTTAAGGCTGATCATAATGAGGATCACATTGTTTTTATTTTGTATAATAATAATAATAATGAGCATATTCATATTCTGTATAATAATAACGCTGAGGATCATATTATTATGAATAATAATGTCATTATGTGATCCTTTTTATTATTATACATGTATGTATATTTATGTATAATAATAATAATAATGTGGATAACATTATTATTTATTATAATAATGCTGAGGATCATATTATGTGTATAATAATAAGATAATTATGTATAATATATAATGTGAATATATAATATAATAGCACTGTATATAATGTAACTATAAAAATAAGATCCCCTGTGGAACTAATATATGATCATTGGGCTCTGGTTTTCATTTAATTTCATTTAAATAAATGTGTTTAACAATCGTAGACACTAGAGGAAAAGCAGACCCTTAGCCCTCACACAAGAGGAGAAGCAGACCCTTAGCCCTCACACTAGAGGAGAAGCAGACCCTTAGCCCTCACACTAGAGGAGAAGCAGACCCTTAGCCCTCACAAACTACAGTACAGCTTGGACGATTTACTGACAAAGTGAATGCTCCACTGTACAATATTAAGTATAGTGGGTATACTAAATGCACTTGGTCTTCGTATGCTGTTCTCCAGGTACTTGGGGGAGCTATATAAATCCCGGCAGGGTGAGGGCTCCTACAAAGGCAAGCGCCGGCTCCTTTGGTCCATCAAGAGCAGTCTGGCAGAGTTCAACGAGGAGTACGAGCATATCTCTGAGCAGGTACAGCCGATGACTCCTTATCTCTTGGCTTATGCTCTTGTTGAGGATTAAACACATGTCAACTGAACTTCTGGTTTCTGACAGGATGCTCATGAGTTCCTGCTCCTCCTCTTCATGAAGATGAAGATGGAAGGTGAGACACCGCAGGAGACCTCCACGTCACCCAGCTATATCTGCCCCGTCCAGAACTTTGAGTTCAGACTGCAGTGTGTACGCACCTGCTCCAGATAACGCTTGACTTCAACGAATGTATTATTGTTGTCACATAGTACTACTATAGTACCTCCATCATTCAATGATGGAAATCAGAGTCAATCACTGTTACGCCAACACTTTTGGCATCATGATCTGGTCTGCTGTGTTCAAATGGTGATTTTCGGTTCTCTGCCCGTCTTAAAAGCTGCGGTGACAAGGTCTTCCAGGAGGAGGAGCAGAACCACTTGTCCTTGGACCGCCACCCGTCGTTGATAGCTGGCCTCCAATTCTACTTTAAAGTCAGTACACCGTTGTGTTGGTATGTCAGATTACGCTGGTCCACTGATACTCACAGAGCACTTTCCCTCAGCCTTCAGAGTTGGAGTGCACCTGCCGGCAGTGCTCTGGATGCCAGGCAACAGCGGTTCGGCATTTCCTCACTCTGCCCAGGTGAGCCATGAACTTGAGTCTGTTGTCTCCAATGTTGCCTTGAAGCAGCCTTTTCATACGTACGGGCGCGTGTGTGCACGCAGCGATCGGACGATGAACCGTTTGTGTGTCCACAGAGTGTTACTCCTTCACGTGAAGCGCTTCCACCACGACGGGGCACGGTTTAGGAAGGTGACCGATGCTGTCAGCGTTCCTCCATGGCTGTCTCTGGCCTCCCTCGTTGGCGGGCAAGGTGCTGCAGCTGGGATGGACTCACTGAGGTAAGAGATAAGGAAACAGACTGGGACGGTAGGCAGTGCGTTGTGCTTCATGGAAACAGACTGGGCGGGTTGGGAGTGGTGGGCGTCATTGAAACAGAGTCAGATGAATCTAGATTGGTAATCCGGCCATAAGCTCCCATGCCTCTTATAGAGGACCTCACACAACCATTTTAGTGTTTAATTTTCGATCCTCAATATCTGATTGATCATTATGTATGGAATGTGTTGTAGAACAAGTTATGGAGAGGGGGACATCGCATCTCGAGCAAAACCAAGTGCAAACATGGGTAAGAAAAAAGTGATGGATTCATATCTCATGCCCAACCGCTTGAGTTCTTCAGTTGTGTACAAAACAGGATTGTTGGTATGTTTCTCAGCAGCAGTGGATCATCTTGACAGTGCAGGAGACAGGGACAGAGATCTTCAGGAAGTTCATGGGGTGAGAGGGGCCAGGGAGAGAGCTGTAGTACACAGTGGGACAGAATATGGACGGATTCAAGTGATGATGTAACAGAGAAGCTCGAAGCGTTTTTTACACTGCCAATATGCCTGTCTTATTTGAAACTTTTTCCCGGCATGGTCCGAGAGTTTACATTGACCGAGGTAATATACCGTCTTGATTTCGCACCGCTCGAACCCTACACATATTGGGGGTTCCATTTTCACGTAAATGCGATAAGACGGCATTGCTGTACCAGGGGCAGGACTTGGGTAGAGGTGTTGCTTCTCTACAACAGAGACAACGCAGCAACATCAACACGACTGGGGGAGACGGTAAAACGGTCTAACTGGGGAGACGGTATAATCCGCAAGCTGCTGACCACCATGGGAGAGAAGGAGATGCAGTCGCATGTAACAACGACGGGGAAAGATGGTGCGATCTACGAAAGTAGCAGAGGAACTTTCCTTAAGAGGCTATCCTCGGGATAACAAACATGTGGTCAGCAAAATAAAGAATATGTTGGCGTTTTTGCACTTGTAAATAGTTAATGGGGTTTGTAGCCTACATTAAGACATAGTCTACTCATTCTTGCATGCGAGTGGCTTGAATAATAAAAAAATTAAAACATTCCCAGTATGCAAATTATTCTAAAGATTTCTACGTGCGTAGCCCCGCCTGCTCCAATGAAGAAGAAAGCAGGCTCTTTGACGAAGGGGGAATATATCCCCTCGGTTTTACACAGGCAGGGCAGTGAAATTGTAACATCTGCCAAGCAGCGACCGTACCTGCTTGGCAGCGTAAAAATGCTTAGGGTTAGGTTAGGGATAGGGTTAGGTTCTCTGACATATGAATCCTGTTTCTCTACAGAAGGATCACAGCAACCAGAGCACCTACCGTCTGTCGGGGATGGTCTCTCACCTCGGGGAGAGCATCAACACCGGTAACTAAAGCTTTTATAGTTAAGAATGTACATCTGTACCTGACAAATGCTTCACACACTAGACCCGTCCCACGCTGGGGGACAGTAAGGTAATGGATGTCTTGTGTCCCCCAGGTCACTACGTCAGTGACGGCGCCGGATGGTTCACCCTCAACGACGCCCGTGTGACGCCCGCGGAGACGCCGGTCCTGGGGACCAGAGAGAAGACCGCCTACATGTTGTTTTACGTCCTAAGGTGATACTTTAAACGTTACTCTCTACAACAGCCAATGCTTCTTTTAGACTCAAAGTCTGTTTTACTCACTGAACTTACTGAAACACTGACTCCTGCTTGTCTTCTTCCACCAGTGGTGCAGAAGAGGGAAGCCATGTCCCACTGGCTCAGAACCAGGAGCCATCTGGAGCTGAGAGGGACTGAGACCTGTGAGGCCCAGGAGAGCGTTTGATTGGTGGAGCCTCTACAGCCCGCCCTAGGGACCACACCCTGCAGCCCCCCTCTACATCCCCTTTAGGGGCCCTGCGGCCCCCCTCTAAACCCCCCCCTAGGGGCCACACCCTGCAGCCCACCTCTACATCCCCCCTAGGGGCCACACCCTGCGGCCCCTCTCAACACCCCCCTCCAGGGGCCACACCCTGCGACCCCCCTCTACACTCTCCTCTGGGGGCCACACCCTGCAGCCCCCTTCTACACCCCCCTCTAGGGGCCCTGCGGCCCCCCTCTACACCCCCCTCTAGGGGCCCTGCGGCCCCCCTCTACACCCCCCTCTAGGGGCCCTGCGGCCCCCCTCTACACCCCCCTCGAGGGGCCCTGCGGCCCCCCTCTTTGGACGTTAAGGCTGATCATAATGAGGATCACATTATTTTTATTTTGTATAATAATAATAATGAGCATATTCATATTCTGTATAATAATAATAACGCTTAGGATCATATTATTATGAATAATAATGTCATTATGTGATCCTTTTTATTATTATACATGTATGTATATTTATGTATAATAATAATAATAATAATGAGGATAACATTATTATGTATTATAATAATGCTGACGATCATATTATGTGTATAATAATAATATGATAGTTATGTATAATATATAATGTGAATATATAATATAATAGCACAGTATATAATGTAACTATAAAAAATAAGATCCCCTGTGGAACTAATATATGATCATTGGGCTCTGGTTTTCATTTAATTTCATTTAAATAAATGTGTTTAAGGTATAAATAGTAAAATAACAATTAAAATGTTCATGATATTAAAAATTTCAATAATAATAAGATACCACCAGAGTATATAATAATAATATATGTCATCAATAAATGTGTTTACTTACTACTCATCTCCTGTGTTTGGTCCGTTTCTCCAGTCTCCAGTCTCACCCTTTAATCACATCAACCACATAACACAGGTTTACATCGTCCACAGCTCTGCCATTGTTTAAGCAGTAGATTTGAGGAACATCCAAACAACAAACACTTAATATAGATCATTTACTTGGCCTTATTAATTACCAGGGCTTACAATGGCGCTCCCATGTAAAAGACCCTAAAAAGGTGCAATGTCACTGGGACTCTGACTTAAAAAATGTATTTGCACTCATTTAAAGTTTTTCAGTTACTGTTAAGACAGCATCCTCAGCATTAATGGATATTAACGTTCAGGAGAGGAAGAATTGCTTCGTCTGTCCAGAGCCGAATAACTGAGTTCAGGTAAAGAAAGGTGTCACTGCTCTATGTAGGCCTACTCAAGAACAGAGAGTTCAGGTAAAGAAAGTGGTTTCAATCAGGTTGGTCTTCCTCTTTATAGTGCCATATAATGTGACCAATATTAATATAATGTTACATGAGCAAGCCAAGTAAGTTCCACTGTTGCTTGTACATGAATAACAAAACCTGACACTAATAAATCAAGAAGACCCTTCATGAAGATTGGGCAAACAAAACTGTCAAATGAGCTGTTCATTAGACAAGTACTTCACATTATATTTTTTTGCTTGGTTGACATTTTACTATTTTCTATAAATAGGTAATATATATTTTTACAAATGCTAGTTTCAACTACGTTGATCGAATATGGTCTAAATCAAACCTACCGAGTCAGCCCAGTGGATAACACTCTCTATCCAAGATCAAGTCTGAAATCCAACTTTTGGAAGAATTTATGGCTTGATAAATTACAGGTATATTTTCATGTCTGCCAGAACATATCAAATCTGACCAATAGTTATATACTGGTACTTATATTGTAATTAGGTGAGTGCTGCATGCCACACTCCACTATTGTTCTTTAATTTTATTCTTTCTTTCTTCTTCTTTATTAGTCTATACGTATATGTAGAGACAGAATTTAGATATAATTTATACTTTTTTAAGAATCACAGTTTAAGTTAATTTCATACCGTATATTTCCAGTTGGTCTCAAGGACGTTGAGGCTCGAGCGTGAGCAGTTCTAGAGATGACCAAGGTCACAAGGTGGTTAGTTAGCGATAGCCCATGGTGGCTATGAGAGCTAACCATTGCGGACAACGTAAACCTAGAAACACAATGTGAAGCTTAAACGGTTCTGTATTTCTTGTTACACTTCCGATAAAATGATAAATCGATTGGAAATATGACGGGCGTTTATATATCGGGCGTTTGTCTGTGGAGTGCCCCGTTTATATGGCTAAAGGCTGGGCGCTTGCTACATATCCGGGTGTACTCCCGGTACAAGCTAAATGCTAAAAACAATGCTTGCCTGTCCAATAGTAATTAGGGGCGAGGGAGGGCTTTTAGACCTGTCACTCAAACCACCGCCCCAGTGGAGATTTGTTTCATGAAGTATTATTGGAGCTGCCGTTGGCTGAACATAGTTATCCGGTTGATGTTCTTTAAGTTCTTGTAAGAATATTTCAAGTTCAAGTTCTACATAAATGTAAGATAATTTTATGCGTGACTATTTTGAGGGTTGTTTTAATATTAGCTCATTTACCAAACATGTTAAATGAGCTGTGTCCCTGCACACTGAACGCGCGCGCGCGCGTGTGCGTGTGTGTAACGTAAAAGTTATTGGGTAAATTACGTCGCATTCAGGTGTTTATTTTGCTCACAATTGGACTTTTATGTGCCTATTTTGTGTGTTGTGGATTAATGTCATCGAAGACCCATTTTCTACTGCTATCGGTGTGTTCTTTACGCAGACCTTGTGAGTAGGCCTGTGTGTGTGAGAGAGACGGATGAGAGGTCCCTTGTATACCACATAACGTCATTGATTATAAGGTTGCGATCGGTGTGTATTCGTGTGTTTGCCATTGCAGAAGTATATGATTCATCGCTTTTCTGGCAATATACGTTTTTAGCTGGTTTTTGGTTGATTGAGCGGTTTTAAGTCCATAATTGGGCTGGAAATTGCCAATCCGATCTGCCAACACATGCCTATATCCAGTGTTGTGCCTGAACGCGTTCACTGAACGAAAGTTCATGAACTCGTTCATATTTTGGGCGAACGTGAACTGAACGTACTGTATTACTGCCTGATGAACGTTACTGTGAACTCGTTCATTCTGGTGTCAGTGAACGGCACGCTCACTCGGTTTAACTTCGTTCAATGGGGGGGTTATTTCTCTATCAACACGGCGGATGCGCGCGCAGATCGCCGTGTTGTTTGACCGGTTGCCATGGTAATCCCGTGCGGTTCATTTGCAGTTGCGGTGTTGCGCGCTTACTGTTACATTAAACTGTAATCAGAAAAGGTGGTTATATGCTATAGACCCTATAGTATCTGTCATATAAAGGCTGGAATGAATTTCAAATTATAAATATGTACACTTTATTTTGAAAGTATAGACCAGCGCGATTCCCATTGAAACGAATGGCGCGGTGATTATTCTTCAAAACGAGAGCTGTTAAATTGTGGAAAATGAATTAAACTGTAATCAAACAAAGCGGTTATATGCTATAGACCCTAGAGTATCTGTGGTATAAAGGCTGAGACGAATTTCGAATTATAAATATGTAAAATCCATAACGTTTGCTCTCTGGCTCATAGCTCAGCGGAGTAGAATATCTCATAGAATCATTGCTTGTTGGCCGGAAACGGAAAGGGGGGCTGTTCACGTTTGGTTGTAGTCTTTTCGCTCGGTTCTCCGTCTCATCAGTAGGGCTAGAACCGAGCGAAAAGACTACAATCAAACGTGAACACCCCCCCTTTCCGTTTCCGCCAACGAGCAATGAGTCTTCCAACAGAAATCAATGGGATTTACAAAATGCGCTAAATGTGGAATAAAACACGATAGAAACTGTATTTCGCTACGATACTTGATTCAACCACTCTATATCATCCTAGACAAACCACAAAGGGTGCTCAATGTTCAAAATACCGGAAAAAACGAATAGCTCACAGCAACATTTGAAAAAAAGAACTATGAACTAGTTCATTTTTTGGAACTGTGAACTTAGTTCAAAATTTTGAATTATGAACGTTTAACTGAACTAGTTCATTTTAAAATTTGTGAACTGAACTTTGAACTAGTTCACGAAGAAAGTGAACTTTCCCAACACTGCCTATATCCACACAAACGATACGCGATATAAAAGCTGAGACTCAAAGGAGACCAACGGGATAAGCCTCCTCATTTTGTGAGCTTATTTCGATTAACTAAATGTGAAGGAATAAGGTAAATAATATATTTTCCAAGTCTCAGACAAATACCCACAACGTACTCAAATATATTGAAACTCGATCACATTAGCTATTTTTTTAACCCACTTTATTTGTTTTCGAACCATTTTACATTGTTCACGCTATTTTCAAATCCTTTCACTTGATTTAAGCCATTTAACATTTCTATACGTCTTAAACTATGTGGCTTTACTTATTAAACATGTTTTCAACCTCAGTTTGCACTACAGCACTCAGCGCATTTTCTGCAGGAAATGCATTTTCTACTTTCCAATTTGTTAAGATTATGTGGATAGACTTTGATTTAGCATGGCCTACCATGCTTGATGGACAGATATGGTTAGCGATCATTATACAATATGAAGCATAATAATAGCGATAGGCTAGCAGCAATCCCTTTTGGTTCATTTTAAATGCTTAATGTGACGGGATGAGACGGTGATGTGGACATCCATCACATTACCATATAAGGCTTGTTTTGAGAGGTAGGCCTACTTATATTGTAATTAGGTGAGTGCTGCGTGCAGCTGTCAACTGTTGTTCTTCAGTTTTATTCTTTCTTTCTTCATTATTCTATGCAAACTTTGTAGAGACAGAATTTCATCCATCCCTTTCGATTTATTTTAAATGCTAAATGGGACGGGATGAGACGGTGATGTGGACGTCCATCACGTTACCATATAAGGCTTGTTTTGAGTGGTTCTGAGATCCATGGTCTCCATGACGACAGCATCACTGCCTCATTCAAGCGAGACGCCACGTGGACTCACGCTGCACGAAGTTGTCTTTGCTAGTTGTTGCTAATTGTTGCTAATTATTCGTGGGTTGATCATTATATCTACTTGACTCTACTTGTCGAAGAGGAAAGCAAACATGGGTGGCTGTTGCTCCAGACAGGTAAAATTAAATCTTAATCATAACTCTTGAATGGTACACCTTGCAATCTTTCCTTGAGGTTGCGATGGAAACCTTTCATCAAATTGTGTATCAAAACGTAATCAATATAATTATTGATCATGCATTTATGTAATAATCCTTATAAGTAACCCGATATTTACGGCCAACAGTGAAACCTTATTTTAATAAATATTTTTTTAAAGAGACATTTGCCCGCCAGCTTCATATTTGTTGTTCTTTGAACACGTGTTAGCGACCTGAACGTTCTGCTGGGCGCAGGCTACATTGACCCTTTGTAATCGACCCCAAACTTTTCAACGGTAGTGTGTGTGTGTGTGTGTGTGCATGTGTATATATATATATACACACACACACACACACACACACACACATATATATATATCAATACATACAGTACCGTTCAAAAGTTTGAATACATATATATATATATATGTATGATAACTTCTTGTGTTTCTTTCATTCAATAATTTTTGATACAATCATTTATAATAATTTTTCCCATCATCATTTAAATATTGTAATATTATAAATAATTCTCACGCCCCTTTCTTCAAACAGCCTGCCATGGAGGAAGATGGAGGAGAACCTGACCCCCGCCCGGCCCCTTCTGTGGTTGTATTGCTGCCACAGAAGGAACCCTCTTTTTTCCCCACTTTCCCATCCCTCCCCTCTTCTCGTGTCTCCCCCACTACCTGTCTCCCCTCTTCTTGTGTCTCCCCCACTCCATCCCTCCCCTCTTCTCGTGTCTCCCCCACTACCTGTCTCCCCTCTTCTTGTGTCTCCCCGACTACATCCCTCCCCTCTTCTTGTGTCTCCCCCACTACCTGTCTCCCCTCTTCTTGTGTCTCCCCCACTACATCCCTCCCCTCTTCTTGTGTCTCCCCCACTACCTGTCTCCCCTCTTCTTGTGTCTCCCCCACTATATCTCTCCCCTCTTCTTGTGTCTCCCCCACTACATGCCTCCCCTCTTCTTGTGTCTCCCCCACTACATGTCTCCCCTCTTCTTGTGTCCTCCCGACTACAGCTCTCCCCTCTTCTTGTGTCTCCCCCACTACATCCCTCCCTGTTTCTCATCACCCCGCCTCTCTCTTCTCGTCCCCATACTCCCCTGTTCTGTTCCCTGTTCCTGTTCTTCTGTCCTCTGGTATCTCCCCAATAACTGTGTATCTTTCTCCCTCCCTCCCCTCCTCTCCCTTTCCAACAGGAATCCTGGATCTTCCAGATGTCATCACCCCCAGCAGCAGAGATGTCTCCTCCCCACCTGGACGGTCATCAGATGTTGGTGAGCAGAGCAGCTCAGGGACCTCAGAGGACACCACCCTGCCTGATGAGGATATACTGGGGAATCAAATGTAGGTAAAAGTTACAAACATCCATGTTTGTATCTTTTCAATTTGCATTCCTGCTTTTTATTTGTCCTTTAAAACATCAGCTCCCATCCTCAGTTGACCTGGATGAATGTGTGCGTTTCAGGGTATCTGCAGTAGCTGGGAGTGAGCTCAATGAGGTGGAGACCACTGGGCCTCCTGCCCAGACAACAGGTACATTGAAGCAGTCCTCCACTGAGTAGACAGCATATCCCACAGATCAACTATTATTGTCTTAACCGTGGTGGTGGTCTGTCCTCAGAGTTCTCCCGGCCCCGTCGCTTCTCATCTCTGCAGTGGTATGTCAGCAGGAGCCAACCTTTGTTGATTGCATCAAGGAGATCCATCAGCGCAGGATTGGACAGCAGATGGAAATCGATGAATGAATGACTCCATTTTGCTTATACGTGACTTTCCTCCTCATTGCTGTGTTTCCCTCTCTGTTCCCCTCGTCCCTGTGTGTTGCAGTCAGCCTCAGAGGGACGAGATCAGCCGGCTGCGGGCCTCCTCTGGTAGGAGCAAGACCCAGCAACACCATGAGGCCCTTGGGTAAGAGACGAAGCTGGTTCTTTAGAGAATAAACATGAATACAAGCAGCCTCTGTTTGTGGCCGCTGATGCCTTCACCCCCTTATAGTCCATAGTTTAAGGGGTTCTGGTTATATTTGTAGAGATTTACACTTTCCTAAACATTGGTTGTCTCTTCTTTAAAACCTAATATTCACGACTATATACTCCAGGCTGGTACATTGACTAATGATGTGTATGTGTTTTCTCCAGCTTGCCCAACATTGGAAACAGCTGCTTCCTGAACGCGACCCTGCAGTGTCTCTACAGCCTGCCCTGCTTCTGCAGTGACATCACGGGGCAGGAGGACCTCTGGAGCCCCCGGAGAAGAACCAAGCTGAAGCTGCTGAGGTCCAGTAGAGATCCAGACCCTTAGCCCTCACACTAGAGGAGAACCAGACCCTTAGCCCTCACACTAGAGGAGAACCAGACCCTTAGCCCTCACACTAGAGGAGAACCAGACGCTTAGCCCTCACACTCGAAACCCAGACCCTTAGCCCTCACACTAGAGGAGAAGCAGACCCTTAGCCCTCACACTAGAGGAGAAGCAGACCCTTAGCCCTCACAAACTACAGTACAGCTTGGACGATTTACTGACAAAGTGAATGCTCCACTGTACAATATTAAGTATAGTAGGTATACTAAATGCACTTGGTCTTCGTATGCTGTTCTCCAGGTACTTGGGGGAGCTATATAAATCCCGGCAGGGTGAGGGCTCCTACAAAGGCAAGCGCCGGCTCCTTTGGTCCATCAAGAGCAGTCTGGCAGAGTTCAACGAGGAGTACGAGCATATCTCTGAGCAGGTACAGCCGATGACTCCTTGTCTCTTGGCTTATGCGCTTGTTGAGGATTAAACACATGTCAACTGAACTTCTGGTTTCTGACAGGATGCTCATGAGTTCCTGCTCCTCCTCTTCATGAAGATGAAGATGGAAGGTGAGACACTGCAGGAGACCTCCACGTCACCCAGCTATATCTGCCCCGTCCAGAACTTTGAGTTCAGACTGCAGTGTGTACGCACCTGCTTCAGGTAACGCTTGACTTCATCGAATGTATTATTGTTGTCACATAGTACTACTATAGTACCTCCATCATTCAATGATGTAAATCAGAGTCAATCACTGTTACGCCAACACTTTTGGCATCATGATCTGGTCTGCTGTGTTCAAATGGTGATTTTCGGTTCTCTGCCCGTCTTAAAAGCTGCGGTGACAAGGTCTTCCAGGAGGAGGAGCAGAACCACTTGTCCTTGGACCTCCACCCGTCGTTGATAGCTGGCCTCCAATTCTACTTCAAAGTCAGTACCCCGTTGTGTTGGTATGTCAGATTACGCTGGTCCACTGATACTCACAGAGCACTTTCCCTCAGCCTTCAGAGTTGGAGTGCACCTGCCGGCAGTGCTCTGGATGCCAGGCAACAGCGGTTCGGCATTTCCTCACTCTGCCCAGGTGAGCCATGAACTTGAGTCTGTTGTCTCCAATGTTGCCTTGAAGCAGCCTTTTCATACGTACGGGCGCGTGTGTGCATGCAGCGATCGGACGATGAACCGTTTGTGTGTCCACAGAGTGTTACTCCTTCACGTGAAGCGCTTCCACCACGACGGGGCACGGTTGAGGAAGATGACCGATGCTGTCAGCGTTCCTCCATGGCTGTCTCTGGCCTCCCTCGTTGGCGGGCAAGGTGCTGCAGCTGGGATGGACTCACTGAGGTAAGAGATAAGGAAACAGACTGGGACGGTAGGCAGTGCGTTGTGCTTCATGGAAACAGACTGGGCGGGTTGGGAGTGGTGGGCGTCATTGAAACAGAGTCAGATGAATCTAGATTGGTAATCCGGCCATAAGCTCCCATGCCTTTTATAGAGGACCTCACACAACCATTTTAGTGTTTAATTTTCGATCCTCAATATCTGATTGATCATTATGTATGGAATGTGTTGTAGAACAAGTTATGGAGAGGGGGACATCGCATCTCGAGCAAAACCAAGTGCAAACATGGGTAAGAAAAAAGTGATGGATTCATATCTCATGCCCAACCGCTTGAGTTCTTCGGTTGTGTACAAAACAGGATTGTTGGTATGTTTCTCAGCAGCAGTGGATCATCTTGACAGTGCAGGAGACAGGGACAGAGATCTTCAGGAAGTTCATGGGGTGAGAGGGGCCAGGGAGAGAGCTGTAGTACACAGTGGGACAGAATATGGACAGATTCAAGTGATGATGTAACAGAGAAGCTCGAAGCGTTTTTTACACTGCCAATATGCCTGTCTTATTTGAAACTTTTTCCCGGCATGGTCCGAGAGTTTACATTGACCGAGGTAATATACCGTCTTGATTTCGCACCGCTCGAACCCTACACATATTGGGGGTTCCATTTTCACGTAAATGCGATAAGACGGCATTGCTGTACCAGGGGCAGGACTTGGGTAGAGGTGTTGCTTCTCTACAACAGAGACAACGCAGCAACATCAACACGACTGGGGGAGACGGTAAAACGGTCTAACTGGGGAGACGGTATAATCCGCAAGCTGCTGACCACCATGGGAGAGAAGGAGATGCAGTCGCATGTAACAACGACGGGGAAAGATGGTGCGATCTACGAAAGTAGCAGAGGAACTTTCCTTAAGAGGCTATCCTCGGGATAACAAACATGTGGTCAGCAAAATAAAGAATATGTTGGCGTTTTTGCACTTGTAAATAGTTAATGGGGTTTGTAGCCTACATTAAGACATAGTCTACTCATTCTTGCATGCGAGTGGCTTGAATAATAAAAAAATTAAAACATTCAGAGTATGCTAATTATTCTAAAGATGTCTACGTGCGTAGCCCCGCCTGCTCCAATGAAGAAGAAAGCAGGCTCTTTGACGAAGGGGGAATATATCCCCTCGGTTTTACACAGGCAGGGCAGTGAAATTGTAACATCTGCCAAGCAGCGACCGTACCTGCTTGGCAGTGTAAAAATGCTTAGGGTTAGGTTAGGGATAGGGTTAGGTTCTCTGACATATGAATCCTGTTTCTCTACAGAAGGATCACAGCAACCAGAGCACCTACCGTCTGTCGGGGATGGTCTCTCACCTCGGGGAGAGCATCAACACCGGTAACTAAAGCTTTTATAGTTAAGAATGTACATCTGTACCTGACAAATGCTTCACACACTAGACCCGTCCCACGCTGGGGGACAGTAAGGTAATGGATGTCTTGTGTCCCCCAGGTCACTACGTCAGTGACGTCGCTGGAGAGGACGGCGCCGGATGGTTCACCCTCAACGACGCCCGTGTGACGCCCGCGGAGAAGCCGGTCCTGGGGACCAGAGAGAAGACCGCCTACATGTTGTTTTACGTCCTAAGGTGATACTTTAAACGTTACTCTCTACAACAGCCAATGCTTCTTTTAGACTCAAAGTCTGTTTTACTCACTGAACTTACTGAAACACTGACTCCTGCTTGTCTTCTTCCACCAGTGGAGCAGAAGAGGGAAGCCATGTCCCACTGGCTCAGAACCAGGAGCCATCTGGAGCTGAGAGGGACTGAGACCTGTGAGTCCCAGGAGAGCGTTTGATTGGTGGAGCCTCTACAGCCCGCTCTAGGGCCCACACCCTGCAGCCCCCCTCTACACCCCCCTTTAGGGGCCCTTTGGCCCCCCTCTAAACCCCCCCCTAGGGGCCACACCCTGCAGCCCACCTCTACATCCCCCCTAGGGGCCACACCCTGCGGCCCCTCTCAACACCCCCCTCCAGGGGCCCTGAGGCCCCTCTCTACACTCCCCTCTAGGGGCCCTGAGGCCCCTCTCTACATTCCCTTTGGGGGCCACACCCTGCGGCCCCCTTCTACACCCCCCTCTAGGGGCCCTGCGGCCCCCCTCTACACCCCCCTCGAGGGGCCCTGCGGCCCCCCTCTTTGGACGTTAAGGCTGATCATAATGAGGATCACATTATTTTTATTTTGTATAATAATAATAATGAGCATATTCATATTCTGTATAATAATAACGCTGAGGATCATATTATTATGAATAATAATGTCATTATGTGATCCTTTTTATTATTATACATGTATGTATATTTATGTATAATAATAATAATAATGTGGATAACATTATTATTTATTATAATAATGCTGAGGATCATATTATGTGTATAATAATAAGATAATTATGTATAATATATAATGTGAATATATAATATAATAGCACTGTATATAATGTAACTATAAAAATAAGATCCCCTGTGGAACTAATATATGATCATTGGGCTCTGGTTTTCATTTAATTTCATTTAAATAAATGTGTTTAACAATCGTAGACACTAGAGGAAAAGCAGACCCTTAGCCCTCACACAAGAGGAGAACCAGACCCTTAGCCCTCACACTAGAGGAGAAGCAGACCCTTAGCCCTCACACTAGAGGAGAAGCAGACCCTTAGCCCTCACAAACTACAGTACAGCTTGGACGATTTACTGACAAAGTGAATGCTCCACTGTACAATATTAAGTATAGTGGGTATACTAAATGCACTTGGTCTTCGTATGCTGTTCTCCAGGTACTTGGGGGAGCTATATAAATCCCGGCAGGGTGAGGGCTCCTACAAAGGCAAGCGCCGGCTCCTTTGGTCCATCAAGAGCAGTCTGGCAGAGTTCAACGAGGAGTACGAGCATATCTCTGAGCAGGTACAGCCGATGACTCCTTATCTCTTGGCTTATGCTCTTGTTGAGGATTAAACACATGTCAACTGAACTTCTGATTTCTGACAGGATGCTCATGAGTTCCTGCTCCTCCTCTTCATGAAGATGAAGATGGAAGGTGAGACACTGCAGGAGACCTCCACGTCACCCAGCTATATCTGCCCCGTCCAGAACTTTGAGTTCAGACTGCAGTGTGTACGCACCTGCTCCAGATAACGCTTGACTTCAACGAATGTATTATTGTTGTCACATAGTACTACTATAGTACCTCCATCATTCAATGATGGAAATCAGAGTCAATCACTGTTACGCCAACACTTTTGGCATCATGATCTGGTCTGCTGTGTTCAAATGGTGATTTTCGGTTCTCTGCCCGTCTTAAAAGCTGCGGTGACAAGGTCTTCCAGGAGGAGGAGCAGAACCACTTGTCCTTGGACCTCCACCCGTCGTTGATAGCTGGCCTCCAATTCTACTTTAAAGTCAGTACACCGTTGTGTTGGTATGTCAGATTACGCTGGTCCACTGATACTCACAGAGCACTTTCCCTCAGCCTTCAGAGTTGGAGTGCACCTGCCGGCAGTGCTCTGGATGCCAGGCAACAGCGGTTCGGCATTTCCTCACTCTGCCCAGGTGAGCCATGAACTTGAGTCTGTTGTCTCCAATGTTGCCTTGAAGCAGCCTTTTCATACGTACGGGCGCGTGTGTGCACGCAGCGATCGGACGATGAACCGTTTGTGTGTCCACAGAGTGTTACTCCTTCACGTGAAGCGCTTCCACCACGACGGGGCACGGTTGAGGAAGATGACCGATGCTGTCAGCGTTCCTCCATGGCTGTCTCTGGCCTCCCTCGTTGGCGGGCAAGGTGCTGCAGCAGTGCGTTGTGCTTCATGGAAACAGACTGGGCGGGTTGGGAGTGGTGGGCGTCATTGAAACAGAGTCAGATGAATCTAGATTGGTAATCCGGCCATAAGCTCCCATGCCTTTTATAGAGGACCTCACACAACCATTTTAGTGTTTAATTTTCGATCCTCAATATCTGATTGATCATTATGTATGGAATGTGTTGTAGAACAAGTTATGGAGAGGGGGACATCGCATCTCGAGCAAAACCAAGTGCAAACATGGGTAAGAAAAAAGTGATGGATTCATATCTCATGCCCAACCGCTTGAGTTCTTCGGTTGTGTACAAAACAGGATTGTTGGTATGTTTCTCAGCAGCAGTGGATCATCTTGACAGTGCAGGAGACAGGGACAGAGATCTTCAGGAAGTTCATGGGGTGAGAGGGGCCAGGGAGAGAGCTGTAGTACACAGTGGGACAGAATATGGACAGATTCAAGTGATGATGTAACAGAGAAGCTCGAAGCGTTTTTTACACTGCCAATATGCCTGTCTTATTTGAAACTTTTTCCCGGCATGGTCCGAGAGTTTACATTGACCGAGGTAATATACCGTCTTGATTTCGCACCGCTCGAACCCTACACATATTGGGGGTTCCATTTTCACGTAAATGCGATAAGACGGCATTGCTGTACCAGGGGCAGGACTTGGGTAGAGGTGTTGCTTCTCTACAACAGAGACAACGCAGCAACATCAACACGACTGGGGGAGACGGTAAAACGGTCTAACTGGGGAGACGGTATAATCCGCAAGCTGCTGACCACCATGGGAGAGAAGGAGATGCAGTCGCATGTAACAACGACGGGGAAAGATGGTGCGATCTACGAAAGTAGCAGAGGAACTTTCCTTAAGAGGCTATCCTCGGGATAACAAACATGTGGTCAGCAAAATAAAGAATATGTTGGCGTTTTTGCACTTGTAAATAGTTAATGGGGTTTGTAGCCTACATTAAGACATAGTCTACTCATTCTTGCATGCGAGTGGCTTGAATAATAAAAAAATTAAAACATTCCCAGTATGCAAATTATTCTAAAGATGTCTACGTGCGTAGCCCCGCCTGCTCCAATGAAGAAGAAAGCAGGCTCTTTGACGAAGGGGGATTATATCCCCTCGGTTTTACACAGGCAGGGCAGTGAAATTGTAACATCTGCCAAGCAGCGACCGTACCTGCTTGGCAGCGTAAAAATGCTTAGGGTTAGGTTAGGGATAGGGTTAGGTTCTCTGACATATGAATCCTGTTTCTCTACAGAAGGATCACAGCAACCAGAGCACCTACCGTCTGTCGGGGATGGTCTCTCACCTCGGGGAGAGCATCAACACCGGTAACTAAAGCTTTTATAGTTAAGAATGTACATCTGTACCTGACAAATGCTTCACACACTAGACCCGTCCCACGCTGGGGGACAGTAAGGTAATGGATGTCTTGTGTCCCCCAGGTCACTACGTCAGTGACGTCGCTGGAGGACGGCGCCGGATGGTTCACCCTCAACGACGCCCGTGTGACGCCCGTGGAGACGCCGGTCCTGGGGACCAGAGAGAAGACCGCCTACATGTTGTTTTACGTCCTAAGGTGATACTTTAAACGTTACTCTCTACAACAGCCAATGCTTCTTTTAGACTCAAAGTCTGTTTTACTCACTGAACTTACTGAAACACTGACTCCTGCTTGTCTTCTTCCACCAGTGGAGCAGAAGAGGGAAGCCATGTCCCACTGGCTCAGAACCAGGAGCCATCTGGAGCTGAGAGGGACTGAGACCTGTGAGTCCCAGGAGAGCGTTTGATTGGTGGAGCCTCTACAGCCCGCTCTAGGGCCCACACCCTGCAGCCCCCCTCTACACCCCCCTTTAGGGGCCCTTTGGCCCCCCTCTAAACCCCCCCCTAGGGGCCACACCCTGCAGCCCACCTCTACATCCCCCCTAGGGGCCACACCCTGCGGCCCCTCTCAACACCCCCCTCCAGGGGCCCTGAGGCCCCTCTCTACACTCCCCTCTAGGGGCCCTGAGGCCCCTCTCTACATTCCCTTTGGGGGCCCTGAGGCCCCTCTCTACATTCCCTTTGGGGGCCACACCCTGCGGCCCCCTTCTACACCCCCCGCTAGGGGCCCTGCGGCCCCCCTCTACACCCCCCTCGAGGGGCCCTGCGGCCCCCCTCTTTGGACGTTAAGGCTGATCATAATGAGGATCACATTATTTTTATTTTGTATAATAATAATAATGAGCATATTCATATTCTGTATAATAATAACGCTGAGGATCATATTATTATGAATAATAATGTCATTATGTGATCCTTTTTATTATTATACATGTATGTATATTTATGTATAATAATAATAATGTGGATAACATTATTATTTATTATAATAATGCTGAGGATCATATTATGTGTATAATAATAAGATAATTATGTATAATATATAATGTGAATATATAATATAATAGCACTGTATATAATGTAACTATAAAAATAAGATCCCCTGTGGAACTAATATATGATCATTGGGCTCTGGTTTTCATTTAATTTCATTTAAATAAATGTGTTTAACAATCGTAGACACTAGAGGAAAAGCAGACCCTTAGCCCTCACACAAGAGGAGAACCAGACCCTTAGCCCTCACACTAGAGGAGAAGCAGACCCTTAGCCCTCACACTAGAGGAGAAGCAGACCCTTAGCCCTCACAAACTACAGTACAGCTTGGACGATTTACTGACAAAGTGAATGCTCCACTGTACAATATTAAGTATAGTGGGTATACTAAATGCACTTGGTCTTCGTATGCTGTTCTCCAGGTACTTGGGGGAGCTATATAAATCCCGGCAGGGTGAGGGCTCCTACAAAGGCAAGCGCCGGCTCCTTTGGTCCATCAAGAGCAGTCTGGCAGAGTTCAACGAGGAGTACGAGCATATCTCTGAGCAGGTACAGCCGATGACTCCTTATCTCTTGGCTTATGCTCTTGTTGAGGATTAAACACATGTCAACTGAACTTCTGGTTTCTGACAGGATGCTCATGAGTTCCTGCTCCTCCTCTTCATGAAGATGAAGATGGAAGGTGAGACACTGCAGGAGACCTCCACGTCACCCAGCTATATCTGCCCCGTCCAGAACTTTGAGTTCAGACTGCAGTGTGTACGCACCTGCTCCAGATAACGCTTGACTTCAACGAATGTATTATTGTTGTCACATAGTACTACTATAGTACCTCCATCATTCAATGATGGAAATCAGAGTCAATCACTGTTACGCCAACACTTTTGGCATCATGATCTGGTCTGCTGTGTTCAAATGGTGATTTTCGGTTCTCTGCCCGTCTTAAAAGCTGCGGTGACAAGGTCTTCCAGGAGGAGGAGCAGAACCACTTGTCCTTGGACCTCCACCCGTCGTTGATAGCTGGCCTCCAATTCTACTTTAAAGTCAGTACACCGTTGTGTTGGTATGTCAGATTACGCTGGTCCACTGATACTCACAGAGCACTTTCCCTCAGCCTTCAGAGTTGGAGTGCACCTGCCGGCCGTGCTCTGGATGCCAGGCAACAGCGGTTCGGCATTTCCTCACTCTGCCCAGGTGAGCCATGAACTTGAGTCTGTTGTCTCCAATGTTGCCTTGAAGCAGCCTTTTCATACGTACGGGCGCGTGTGTGCACGCAGCGATCGGACGATGAACCGTTTGTGTGTCCACAGAGTGTTACTCCTTCACGTGAAGCGCTTCCACCACGACGGGGCACGGTTTAGGAAGGTGACCGATGCTGTCAGCGTTCCTCCATGGCTGTCTCTGGCCTCCCTCGTTGGCGGGCAAGGTGCTGCAGCTGGGATGGACTCACTGAGGTAAGAGATAAGGAAACAGACTGGGACGGTAGGCAGTGCGTTGTGCTTCATGGAAACAGACTGGGCGGGTTGGGAGTGGTGGGCGTCATTGAAACAGAGTCAGATGAATCTAGATTGGTAATCCGGCCATAAGCTCCCATGCCTCTTATAGAGGACCTCACACAACCATTTTAGTGTTTAATTTTCGATCCTCAATATCTGATTGATCATTATGTATGGAATGTGTTGTAGAACAAGTTATGGAGAGGGGGACATCGCATCTCGAGCAAAACCAAGTGCAAACATGGGTAAGAAAAAAGTGATGGATTCATATCTCATGCCCAACCGCTTGAGTTCTTCAGTTGTGTACAAAACAGGATTGTTGGTATGTTTCTCAGCAGCAGTGGATCATCTTGACAGTGCAGGAGACAGGGACAGAGATCTTCAGGAAGTTCATGGGGTAAGAGGGGCCAGGGAGAGAGCTGTAGTACACAGTGGGACAGAATATGGACAGATTCAAGTGATGATGTAACAGAGAAGCTCGAAGCATTTTTTACACTGCCAATATGCCTGTCTTATTTGAAACTTTTTCCCGGCATGGTCCGAGAGTTTACATTGACCGAGGTAATATACCGTCTTGATTTCGCACCGCTCGAACCCTACACATATTGGGGGTTCCATTTTCACGTAAATGCGATAAGACGGCATTGCTGTACCAGGGGCAGGACTTGGGTAGAGGTGTTGCTTCTCTACAACAGAGACAACGCAGCAACATCAACACGACTGGGGGAGACGGTAAAACGGTCTAACTGGGGAGACGGTATAATCCGCAAGCTGCTGACCACCATGGGAGAGAAGGAGATGCAGTCGCATGTAACAACGACGGGGAAAGATGGTGCGATCTACGAAAGTAGCAGAGGAACTTTCCTTAAGAGGCTATCCTCGGGATAACAAACATGTGGTCAGCAAAATAAAGAATATGTTGGCGTTTTTGCACTTGTAAATAGTTAATGGGGTTTGTAGCCTACATTAAGACATAGTCTACTCATTCTTGCATGCGAGTGGCTTGAATAATAAAAAAATTAAAACATTCCCAGTATGCAAATTATTCTAAAGATTTCTACGTGCGTAGCCCCGCCTGCTCCAATGAAGAAGAAAGCAGGCTCTTTGACGAAGGGGGAATATATCCCCTCGGTTTTACACAGGCAGGGCAGTGAAATTGTAACATCTGCCAAGCAGCGACCGTACCTGCTTGGCAGCGTAAAAATGCTTAGGGTTAGGTTAGGGATAGGGTTAGGTTCTCTGACATATGAATCCTGTTTCTCTACAGAAGGATCACAGCAACCAGAGCACCTACCGTCTGTCGGGGATGGTCTCTCACCTCGGGGAGAGCATCAACACCGGTAACTAAAGCTTTTATAGTTAAGAATGTACATCTGTACCTGACAAATGCTTCACACACTAGACCCGTCCCACGCTGGGGGACAGTAAGGTAATGGATGTCTTGTGTCCCCCAGGTCACTACGTCAGTGACGGCGCCGGATGGTTCACCCTCAACGACGCCCGTGTGACGCCCGCGGAGACGCCGGTCCTGGGGACCAGAGAGAAGACCGCCTACATGTTGTTTTACGTCCTAAGGTGATACTTTAAACGTTACTCTCTACAACAGCCAATGCTTCTTTTAGACTCAAAGTCTGTTTTACTCACTGAACTTACTGAAACACTGACTCCTGCTTGTCTTCTTCCACCAGTGGTGCAGAAGAGGGAAGCCATGTCCCACTGGCTCAGAACCAGGAGCCATCTGGAGCTGAGAGGGACTGAGACCTGTGAGGCCCAGGAGAGCGTTTGATTGGTGGAGCCTCTACAGCCCGCCCTAGGGACCACACCCTGCAGCCCCCCTCTACATCCCCTTTAGGGGCCCTGCGGCCCCCCTCTAAACCCCCCCCTAGGGGCCACACCCTGCAGCCCACCTCTACATCCCCCCTAGGGGCCACACCCTGCGGCCCCTCTCAACACCCCCCTCCAGGGGCCACACCCTGCGACCCCCCTCTACACTCTCCTCTGGGGGCCACACCCTGCAGCCCCCTTCTACACCCCCCTCTAGGGGCCCTGCGGCCCCCCTCTACACCCCCCTCTAGGGGCCCTGCGGCCCCCCTCTACACCCCCCTCGAGGGGCCCTGCGGCCCCCCTCTACACCCCCCTCGAGGGGCCCTGCGGCCCCCCTCTTTGGACGTTAAGGCTGATCATAATGAGGATCACATTATTTTTATTTTGTATAATAATAATAATGAGCATATTCATATTCTGTATAATAATAATAACGCTTAGGATCATATTATTATGAATAATAATGTCATTATGTGATCCTTTTTATTATTATACATGTATGTATATTTATGTATAATAATAATAATAATAATAATGAGGATAACATTATTATGTATTATAATAATGCTGACGATCATATTATGTGTATAATAATAATATGATAGTTATGTATAATATATAATGTGAATATATAATATAATAGCACAGTATATAATGTAACTATAAAAAATAAGATCCCCTGTGGAACTAATATATGATCATTGGGCTCTGGTTTTCATTTAATTTCATTTAAATAAATGTGTTTAAGGTATAAATAGTAAAATAACAATTAAAATGTTCATGATATTAAAAATTTCAATAATAATAAGATACCACCAGAGTATATAATAATAATATATGTCATCAATAAATGTGTTTACTTACTACTCATCTCCTGTGTTTGGTCCGTTTCTCCAGTCTCCAGTCTCACCCTTTAATCACATCAACCACATAACACAGGTTTACATCGTCCACAGCTCTGCCATTGTTTAAGCAGTAGATTTGAGGAACATCCAAACAACATACACTTAATATAGATCATTTACTTGGCCTTATTAATTACCAGGGCTTACAATGGCGCTCCCATGTAAAAGACCCTAAAAAGGTGCAATGTCACTGGGACTCTGACTTAAAAAATGTATTTGCACTCATTTAAAGTTTTTCAGTTACTGTTAAGACAGCATCCTCAGCATTAATGGATATTAACGTTCAGGAGAGGAAGAATTGCTTCGTCTGTCCAGAGCCGAATAACTGAGTTCAGCTAAAGAAAGGTGTCACTGCTCTATGTAGGCCTACTCAAGAACAGAGAGTTCAGGTAAAGAAAGTGGTTTCAATCAGGTTGGTCTTCCTCTTTATAGTGCCATATAATGTGACCAATATTAATATAATGTTACATGAGCAAGCCAAGTAAGTTCCACTGTTGCTTGTACATGAATAACAAAACCTGACACTAATAAATCAAGAAGACCCTTCATGAAGATTGGGCAAACAAAACTGTCAAATGAGCTGTTCATTAGACAATTACTTCACATTATATTTTTTTGCTTGGTTGACATTTTACTATTTTCTATAAATAGGTAATATATATTTTTACAAATGCTAGTTTCAACTACGTTGATCGAATATGGTCTAAATCAAACCTACCGAGTCAGCCCAGTGGATAACACTCTCTATCCAAGATCAAGTCTGAAATCCAACTTTTGGAAGAATTTATGGCTTGATAAATTACAGGTATATTTTCATGTCTGCCAGAACATATCAAATCTGACCAATAGTTATATACTGGTACTTATATTGTAATTAGGTGAGTGCTGCATGCCACACTCCACTATTGTTCTTTAGTTTTATTCTTTCTTTCTTCTTCTTTATTATTCTATACGTATATGTAGAGACAGAATTTAGATATAATTTATACTTTTTTAAGAATCACAGTTTAAGTTAATTTCATACCGTATATTTCCAGTTGGTCTCAAGGACGTTGAGGCTCGAGCGTGAGCAGTTCTAGAGATGACCAAGGTCACAAGGTGGTTAGTTAGCGATAGCCCATGGTGGCTATGAGAGCTAACCATTGCGGACAACGTAAACCTAGAAACACAATGTGAAGCTTAAACGGTTCTGTATTTCTTGTTACACTTCCGATAAAATGATAAATCGATTGGAAATATGACGGGCGTTTATATATCGGGCGTTTGTCTGTGGAGAGCCCCGTTTATATGGCTAAAGGCTGGGCGCTTGCTACATATCCGGGTGTACTCCCGGTACAAGCTAAATGCTAAAAACAATGCTTGCCTGTCCAATAGTAATTAGGGGCGAGGGAGGGCTTTTAGACCTGTCACTCAAACCACCGCCCCAGTGGAGATTTGTTTCATGAAGTATTATTGGAGCTGCCGTTGGCTGAACATAGTTATCCGGTTGATGTTCTTTAAGTTCTTGTAAGAATATTTCAAGTTCAAGTTCTACATAAATGTAAGATAATTTTATGCGTGACTATTTTGAGGGTTGTTTTAATATTAGCTCATTTACCAAACATGTTAAATGAGCTGTGTCCCTGCACACTGAACGCGCGCGCGCGCGTGTGCGTGTGTGTAACGTAAAAGTTATTGGGTAAATTACGTCGCATTCAGGTGTTTATTTTGCTCACAATTGGACTTTTATGTGCCTATTTTGTGTGTTGTGGATTAATGTCATCGAAGACCCATTTTCTACTGCTATCGGTGTGTTCTTTACGCAGACCTTGTGAGTAGGCCTGTGTGTGTGAGAGAGACGGATGAGAGGTCCCTTGTATACCACATAACGTCATTGATTATAAGGTTGCGATCGGTGTGTATTCGTGTGTTTGCCATTGCAGAAGTACAGCGCCTTGCAAAAGTATTCACCCCCCTTGGCTTTTTACCTATTTTGTTACATGACAGCCTTTAGTTCAATATTTTTTTAATATGAATTTTATGTGATGGATCAGAAGACAATAGTCTAAGTTGGTGAAGTGAAATGAGAAAAATATATACATAAAACTATTTTTTAGAAATAAAAAACTGAAATTTGGCATGTGCATATGTATTCACCCCCTTTGTTATGAAGCCCATAAAAAGCTCTGGTGCAACCAACTACCTTCAGAAGTCACATAATTAGTGAAATGATGTCTACCTGTGTGCAATCTAAGTGTCACATCTGTCAGTACATATATACACATTTTTTGAAAGGCCCCAGAGGCTGCAACACCTAAACAAGAGGCACCACTAACCAAACACTGCCATGAAGACCAAGGAACTCTCCAAACAAGTCAGGGACAATGTTGTTGAGAAGTACAAGTCAGGGTTAGGTTATAAAAAAATATCCAAATCTTTGATGATCCCCAGGAGCACCATCAAATCTATCATAACCAAATGGAAAGAACATGGCACAACAGCAAACCTGCCAAGAGACGGCCGCCCACCAAAACTCACGGACAGGGCAAGGAAGGCATTAATAAGAGAGGCAGCACAGAGACCTAAGGTAACCCTGGAGGAGCTGCAGAGTTCCACAGCAGAGACTGGAGTATCTGTACATAGGACGACAATAAGCCGTACGCTCCACAGAGTTGGGCTTTATGGCAGAGTGGCCAGAAGAAAGCCATTAGTTTCAGCAAAAAACAAAATGGCACGTTTTGAGTTTGCGAAAAGGCATGTGGGAGACTCCCAAAATGTATGGAGGAAGGTGCTCTGGTCTGATGAGAGTAAAATTGAACTTTTTGGCCATCAAAGAAAAAGCTATGTCTGGCGTAAACCCAACACATCGCATCACCCAAAGAACACCATCCCCACAGTGAAACATGGTGGTGGCAGCATCATGCTGTGGGGATGTTTTTCAGCAGCCGGGACTGGGAAACTGGTCAGAGTTGAGGGAAAGATGGATGGTGCTAAATACAGGGATGTTCTTGAGCAAAATCTGTACCACTCTGTGCATGATTTGAGGCTAGGACGGAGGTTCACCTTCCAGCAGGACAATGACCCCAAACACACTGCAAAAGCAACACTTGAGTGGTTTAAGGGGAAACATGTAAATGTGTTGGAATGGCCTAGTCAAAGCCCAGACCTCAATCTAATAGAAAATCTGTGGTCAGACTTAAAGATTGCTGTTCACAAGCGCAAACCATCCAAGTTGAAGGAGCTGGAGCAGTTTTGAAAGGAGGAATGGGCAAAAATCCCAGTGGTAAGATGTGGCAAGCTCATAGAGACTTATCCAAAGCGACTTGTAGCTGTGATCGCCGCAAAAGGTGGCTCTACAAAGTATTGACTTTAGGGGGGTGAATAGTTATGCACATTGACTTTTTCTGTTATTTTGTCCTATTTGTTGTTTGCTTCACAATAAAAAAAACAAAAACATCTTCAAAGTTGTAGGCATGTTCTGTAAATTAAATTATGCAAATCCTCAAACAATCCATGTTAATTCCAGGTTGTGAGGCAACAAAACACGAAAAATGCCAAGGGGGGTGAATACTTTTGCAAGGCACTGTATATGATTCATCGCTTTTCTGGCAATATACGTTTTTAGCTGGTTTTTGGTTGATTGAGCGGTTTTAAGTCCGTAATTGGGCTGGAAATTGCCAATCCGATCTGCCAACACATGCCTATATCCAGTGTTGTGCCTGAACGCGTTCACTGAACGAAAGTTCATGAACTCGTTCATATTTTGGGCGAACGTGAACTGAACGTACTGTATTACTGCCTGATGAACGTTACTGTGAACTCGTTCATTCTGGTGTCAGTGAACGGCACGCTCACTCGGTTTAACTTCGTTCAATGGGGGGGTTATTTCTCTATCAACACGGCGGATGCGCGCGCAGATCGCCGTGTTGTTTGACCGGTTGCCATGGTAATCCCGTGCGGTTCATTTGCAGTTGCGGTGTTGCGCGCTTACTGTTACATTAAACTGTAATCAGAAAAGGTGGTTATATGCTATAGACCCTATAGTATCTGTCATATAAAGGCTGGGATGAATTTCAAATTATAAATATGTACACTTTATTTTGAAAGTATAGACCAGCGCGATTCCCATTGAAACGAATGGCGCGGTGATTATTCTTCAAAACGAGAGCTGTTAAATTGTGGAAAATGAATTAAACTGTAATCAAACAAAGCGGTTATATGCTATAGACCCTAGAGTATCTGTGGTATAAAGGCTGAGACGAATTTCGAATTATAAATATGTAAAATCCATAACGTTTGCTCTCTGGCTCATAGCTCAGCGGAGTAGAATATCTCATAGAATCATTGCTTGTTGGCCGGAAACGGAAAGGGGGGCTGTTCACGTTTGGTTGTAGTCTTTTCGCTCGGTTCTCCGTCTCATCAGTAGGGCTAGAACCGAGCGAAAAGACTACAATCAAACGTGAACACCCCCCCTTTCCGTTTCCGCCAACGAGCAATGAGTCTTCCAACAGAAATCAATGGGATTTACAAAATGCGCTAAATGTGGAATAAAACACGATAGAAACTGTATTTCGCTACGATACTTGATTCAACCACTCTATATCATCCTAGACAAACCACAAAGGGTGCTCAATGTTCAAAATACCGGAAAAAACGAATAGCTCACAGCAACATTTGAAAAAAAGAACTCTGAACTAGTTCATTTTTTGGAACTGTGAACTTAGTTCAAAATTTTGAATTATGAACGTTTAACTGAACTAGTTCATTTTAAAATTTGTGAACTGAACTTTGAACTAGTTCACGAAGAAAGTGAACTTTCCCAACACTGCCTATATCCACACAAACGATACGCGATATAAAAGCTGAGACTCAAAGGAGACCAACGGGATAAGCCTCCTCATTTTGTGAGCTTATTTCGATTAACTAAATGTGAAGGAATAAGGTAAATAATATATTTTCCAAGTCTCAGACAAATACCCACAACGTACTCAAATATATTGAAACTCGATCACATTAGCTATTTTTTTAACCCACTTTATTTGTTTTCGAACCATTTTACATTGTTCACGCTATTTTCAAATCCTTTCACTTGATTTAAGCCATTTAACATTTCTATACGTCTTAAACTATGTGGCTTTACTTATTAAACATGTTTTCAACCTCAGTTTGCACTACAGCACTCAGCGCATTTTCTGCAGGAAATGCATTTTCTACTTTCCAATTTGTTAAGATTATGTGGATAGACTTTGATTTAGCATGGCCTACCATGCTTGATGGACAGATATGGTTAGCGATCATTATACAATATGAAGCATAATAATAGCGATAGGCTAGCAGCAATCCCTTTTGGTTCATTTTAAATGCTTAATGTGACGGGATGAGACGGTGATGTGGACATCCATCACATTACCATATAAGGCTTGTTTTGAGAGGTAGGCCTACTTATATTGTAATTAGGTGAGTGCTGCGTGCAGCTGTCAACTGTTGTTCTTCAGTTTTATTCTTTCTTTCTTCATTATTCTATGCAAACTTTGTAGAGACAGAATTTCATCCATCCCTTTCGATTTATTTTAAATGCTAAATGGGACGGGATGAGACGGTGATGTGGACGTCCATCACGTTACCATATAAGGCTTGTTTTGAGTGGTTCTGAGATCCATGGTCTCCATGACGACAGCATCACTGCCTCATTCAAGCGAGACGCCACGTGGACTCACGCTGCACGAAGTTGTCTTTGCTAGTTGTTGCTAATTGTTGCTAATTATTCGTGGGTTGATCATTATATCTACTTGACTCTACTTGTCGAAGAGGAAAGCAAACATGGGTGGCTGTTGCTCCAGACAGGTAAAATTAAATCTTAATCATAACTCTTGAATGGTACACCTTGCAATCTTTCCTTGAGGTTGCGATGGAAACCTTTCATCAAATTGTGTATCAAAACGTAATCAATATAATTATTGATCATGCATTTATGTAATAATCCTTATAAGTAACCCGATATTTACGGCCAACAGTGAAACCTTATTTTAATAAATATTTTTTTAAAGAGACATTTGCCCGCCAGCTTCATATTTGTTGTTCTTTGAACACGTGTTAGCGACCTGAACGTTCTGCTGGGCGCAGGCTACATTGACCCTTTGTAATCGACCCCAAACTTTTCAACGGTAGTGTGTGTGTGTGTGTGTGTGCATGTGTATATATATATATACACACACACACACACACACACACACACACATATATATATCAATACATACAGTACCGTTCAAAAGTTTGAATACATATATATATATATATGTATGATAACTTCTTGTGTTTCTTTCATTCAATAATTTTTGATACAATCATTTATAATAATTTTTCCCATCATCATTTAAATATTGTAATATTATAAATAATTCTCACGCCCCTTTCTTCAAACAGCCTGCCATGGAGGAAGATGGAGGAGAACCTGACCCCCGCCCGGCCCCTTCTGTGGTTGTATTGCTGCCACAGAAGGAACCCTCTTTTTTCCCCACTTTCCCATCCCTCCCCTCTTCTCGTGTCTCCCCCACTACCTGTCTCCCCTCTTCTTGTGTCTCCCCCACTCCATCCCTCCCCTCTTCTCGTGTCTCCCCCACTACCTGTCTCCCCTCTTCTTGTGTCTCCCCGACTACATCCCTCCCCTCTTCTTGTGTCTCCCCCACTACCTGTCTCCCCTCTTCTTGTGTCTCCCCCACTACATCCCTCCCCTCTTCTTGTGTCTCCCCCACTACCTGTCTCCCCTCTTCTTGTGTCTCCCCCACTATATCTCTCCCCTCTTCTTGTGTCTCCCCCACTACATGCCTCCCCTCTTCTTGTGTCTCCCCCACTACATGTCTCCCCTCTTCTTGTGTCCTCCCGACTACAGCTCTCCCCTCTTCTTGTGTCTCCCCCACTACATCCCTCCCTGTTTCTCATCACCCCGCCTCTCTCTTCTCGTCCCCATACTCCCCTGTTCTGTTCCCTGTTCCTGTTCTTCTGTCCTCTGGTATCTCCCCAATAACTGTGTATCTTTCTCCCTCCCTCCCCTCCTCTCCCTTTCCAACAGGAATCCTGGATCTTCCAGATGTCATCACCCCCAGCAGCAGAGATGTCTCCTCCCCACCTGGACGGTCATCAGATGTTGGTGAGCAGAGCAGCTCAGGGACCTCAGAGGACACCACCCTGCCTGATGAGGATATACTGGGGAATCAAATGTAGGTAAAAGTTACAAACATCCATGTTTGTATCTTTTCAATTTGCATTCCTGCTTTTTATTTGTCCTTTAAAACATCAGCTCCCATCCTCAGTTGACCTGGATGAATGTGTGCGTTTCAGGGTATCTGCAGTAGCTGGGAGTGAGCTCAATGAGGTGGAGACCACTGGGCCTCCTGCCCAGACAACAGGTACATTGAAGCAGTCCTCCACTGAGTAGACAGCATATCCCACAGATCAACTATTATTGTCTTAACCGTGGTGGTGGTCTGTCCTCAGAGTTCTCCCGGCCCCGTCGCTTCTCATCTCTGCAGTGGTATGTCAGCAGGAGCCAACCTTTGTTGATTGCATCAAGGAGATCCATCAGCGCAGGATTGGACAGCAGATGGAAATCGATGAATGAATGACTCCATTTTGCTTATACGTGACTTTCCTCCTCATTGCTGTGTTTCCCTCTCTGTTCCCCTCGTCCCTGTGTGTTGCAGTCAGCCTCAGAGGGACGAGATCAGCCGGCTGCGGGCCTCCTCTGGTAGGAGCAAGACCCAGCAACACCATGAGGCCCTTGGGTAAGAGACGAAGCTGGTTCTTTAGAGAATAAACATGAATACAAGCAGCCTCTGTTTGTGGCCGCTGATGCCTTCACCCCCTTATAGTCCATAGTTTAAGGGGTTCTGGTTATATTTGTAGAGATTTACACTTTCCTAAACATTGGTTGTCTCTTCTTTAAAACCTAATATTCACGACTATATACTCCAGGCTGGTACATTGACTAATGATGTGTATGTGTTTTCTCCAGCTTGCCCAACATTGGAAACAGCTGCTTCCTGAACGCGACCCTGCAGTGTCTCTACAGCCTGCCCTGCTTCTGCAGTGACATCACGGGGCAGGAGGACCTCTGGAGCCCCCGGAGAAGAACCAAGCTGAAGCTGCTGAGGTCCAGTAGAGATCCAGACCCTTAGCCCTCACACTAGAGGAGAACCAGACCCTTAGCCCTCACACTAGAGGAGAACCAGACGCTTAGCCCTCACACTCGAAACCCAGACCCTTAGCCCTCACACTAGAGGAGAAGCAGACCCTTAGCCCTCACACTAGAGGAGAAGCAGACCCTTAGCCCTCACAAACTACAGTACAGCTTGGACGATTTACTGACAAAGTGAATGCTCCACTGTACAATATTAAGTATAGTAGGTATACTAAATGCACTTGGTCTTCGTATGCTGTTCTCCAGGTACTTGGGGGAGCTATATAAATCCCGGCAGGGTGAGGGCTCCTACAAAGGCAAGCGCCGGCTCCTTTGGTCCATCAAGAGCAGTCTGGCAGAGTTCAACGAGGAGTACGAGCATATCTCTGAGCAGGTACAGCCGATGACTCCTTGTCTCTTGGCTTATGCGCTTGTTGAGGATTAAACACATGTCAACTGAACTTCTGGTTTCTGACAGGATGCTCATGAGTTCCTGCTCCTCCTCTTCATGAAGATGAAGATGGAAGGTGAGACACTGCAGGAGACCTCCACGTCACCCAGCTATATCTGCCCCGTCCAGAACTTTGAGTTCAGACTGCAGTGTGTACGCACCTGCTCCAGGTAACGCTTGACTTCATCGAATGTATTATTGTTGTCACATAGTACTACTATAGTACCTCCATCATTCAATGATGTAAATCAGAGTCAATCACTGTTACGCCAACACTTTTGGCATCATGATCTGGTCTGCTGTGTTCAAATGGTGATTTTCGGTTCTCTGCCCATCTTAAAAGCTGCGGTGACAAGGTCTTCCAGGAGGAGGAGCAGAACCACTTGGACCTCCACCCGTCGTTGATAGCTGGCCTCCAATTCTACTTCAAAGTCAGTACCCCGTTGTGTTGGTATGTCAGATTACGCTGGTCCACTGATACTCACAGAGCACTTTCCCTCAGCCTTCAGAGTTGGAGTGCACCTGCCGGCAGTGCTCTGGATGCCAGGCGACAGCGGTTCGGCATTTCCTCACTCTGCCCAGGTGAGCCATGAACTTGAGTCTGTTGTCTCCAATGTTGCCTTGAAGCAGCCTTTTCATACGTACGGGCGCGTGTGCATGCAGCGATCGGACGATGAACCGTTTGTGTGTCCACAGAGTGTTACTCCTTCACGTGAAGCGCTTCCACCACGACGGGGCACGGTTGAGGAAGATGACCGATGCTGTCAGCGTTCCTCCATGGCTGTCTCTGGCCTCCCTCGTTGGCGGGCAAGGTGCTGCAGCTGGGATGGACTCACTGAGGTAAGAGATAAGGAAACAGACTGGGACGGTAGGCAGTGCGTTGTGCTTCATGGAAACAGACTGGGCGGGTTGGGAGTGGTGGGCGTCATTGAAACAGAGTCAGATGAATCTAGATTGGTAATCCGGCCATAAGCTCCCATGCCTTTTATAGAGGACCTCACACAACCATTTTAGTGTTTAATTTTCGATCCTCAATATCTGATTGATCATTATGTATGGAATGTGTTGTAGAACAAGTTATGGAGAGGGGGACATCGCATCTCGAGCAAAACCAAGTGCAAACATGGGTAAGAAAAAAGTGATGGATTCATATCTCATGCCCAACCGCTTGAGTTCTTCGGTTGTGTACAAAACAGGATTGTTGGTATGTTTCTCAGCAGCAGTGGATCATCTTGACAGTGCAGGAGACAGGGACAGAGATCTTCAGGAAGTTCATGGGGTGAGAGGGGCCAGGGAGAGAGCTGTAGTACACAGTGGGACAGAATATGGACAGATTCAAGTGATGATGTAACAGAGAAGCTCGAAGCGTTTTTTACACTGCCAATATGCCTGTCTTATTTGAAGCTTTTTCCCGGCATGGTCCGAGAGTTTACATTGACCGAGGTAATATACCGTCTTGATTTCGCACCGCTCGAACCCTACACATATTGGGGGTTCCATTTTCACGTAAATGCGATAAGACGGCATTGCTGTACCAGGGGCAGGACTTGGGTAGAGGTGTTGCTTCTCTACAACAGAGACAACGCAGCAACATCAACACGACTGGGGGAGACGGTAAAACGGTCTAACTGGGGAGACGGTATAATCCGCAAGCTGCTGACCACCATGGGAGAGAAGGAGATGCAGTCGCATGTAACAACGACGGGGAAAGATGGTGCGATCTACGAAAGTAGCAGAGGAACTTTCCTTAAGAGGCTATCCTCGGGATAACAAACATGTGGTCAGCAAAATAAAGAATATGTTGGCGTTTTTGCACTTGTAAATAGTTAATGGGGTTTGTAGCCTACATTAAGACATAGTCTACTCATTCTTGCATGCGAGTGGCTTGAATAATAAAAAAATTAAAACATTCCCAGTATGCAAATTATTCTAAAGATGTCTACGTGCGTAGCCCCGCCTTCTCCAATGAAGAAGAAAGCAGGCTCTTTGACGAAGGGGGAATATATCCCCTCGGTTTTACACAGGCAGGGCAGTGAAATTGTAACATCTGCCAAGCAGCGACCGTACCTGCTTGGCAGCGTAAAAATGCTTAGGGTTAGGTTAGGGATAGGGTTAGGTTCTCTGACATATGAATCCTGTTTCTCTACAGAAGGATCACAGCAACCAGAGCACCTACCGTCTGTCGGGGATGGTCTCTCACCTCGGGGAGAGCATCAACACCGGTAACTAAAGCTTTTATAGTTAAGAATGTACATCTGTACCTGACAAATGCTTCACACACTAGACCCGTCCCACGCTGGGGGACAGTAAGGTAATGGATGTCTTGTGTCCCCCAGGTCACTACGTCAGTGACGTCGCTGGAGAGGACGGCGCCGGATGGTTCACCCTCAACGACGCCCGTGTGACGCCCGCGGAGACGCCGGTCCTGGGGACCAGAGAGAAGACCGCCTACATGTTGTTTTACGTCCTAAGGTGATACTTTAAACGTTACTCTCTACAACAGCCAATGCTTCTTTTAGACTCAAAGTCTGTTTTACTCACTGAACTTACTGAAACACTGACTCCTGCTTGTCTTCTTCCACCAGTGGAGCAGAAGAGGGAAGCCATGTCCCACTGGCTCAGAACCAGGAGCCATCTGGAGCTGAGAGGGACTGAGACCTGTGAGTCCCAGGAGAGCGTTTGATTGGTGGAGCCTCTACAGCCCGCCCTAGGGACCACACCCTGCAGCCCCCCTCTACACCCCCCTTTAGGGGCCCTTTGGCCCCCCTCTAAACCCCCCCCTAGGGGCCACACCCTGCAGCCCACCTCTACATCCCCCCTAGGGGCCACACCCTGCGGCCCCTCTCAACACCCCCCTCCAGGGGCCCTGAGGCCCCTCTCTACACTCCCCTCTAGGGGCCCTGAGGCCCCTCTCTACATTCCCTTTGGGGGCCCTGAGGCCCCTCTCTACATTCCCTTTGGGGGCCACACCCTGCGGCCCCCTTCTACACCCCCCTCGAGGGGCCCTGCGGCCCCCCTCTTTGGACGTTAAGGCTGATCATAATGAGGATCACATTATTTTTATTTTGTATAATAATAATGAGCATATTCATATTCTGTATAATAATAACGCTGAGGATCACATTATTATGAATAATAATGTCATTATGTGATCCTTTTTATTATTATACATGTATGTATATTTATGTATAATAATAATAATAATGTGGATAACATTATTATTTATTATAATAATGCTGAGGATCATATTATGTGTATAATAATAAGATAATTATGTATAATATATAATGTGAATATATAATATAATAGCACTGTATATAATGTAACTATAAAAATAAGATCCCCTGTGGAACTAATATATGATCATTGGGCTCTGGTTTTCATTTAATTTCATTTAAATAAATGTGTTTAACAATCGTAGACACTAGAGGAAAAGCAGACCCTTAGCCCTCACACAAGAGGAGAACCAGACCCTTAGCCCTCACACTAGAGGAGAAGCAGACCCTTAGCCCTCACACTAGAGGAGAAGCAGACCCTTAGCCCTCACAAACTACAGTACAGCTTGGACGATTTACTGACAAAGTGAATGCTCCACTGTACAATATTAAGTATAGTGGGTATACTAAATGCACTTGGTCTTCGTATGCTGTTCTCCAGGTACTTGGGGGAGCTATATAAATCCCGGCAGGGTGAGGGCTCCTACAAAGGCAAGCGCCGGCTCCTTTGGTCCATCAAGAGCAGTCTGGCAGAGTTCAACGAGGAGTACGAGCATATCTCTGAGCAGGTACAGCCGATGACTCCTTATCTCTTGGCTTATGCTCTTGTTGAGGATTAAACACATGTCAACTGAACTTCTGGTTTCTGACAGGATGCTCATGAGTTCCTGCTCCTCCTCTTCATGAAGATGAAGATGGAAGGTGAGACACTGCAGGAGACCTCCACGTCACCCAGCTATATCTGCCCCGTCCAGAACTTTGAGTTCAGACTGCAGTGTGTACGCACCTGCTCCAGATAACGCTTGACTTCAACGAATGTATTATTGTTGTCACATAGTACTACTATAGTACCTCCATCATTCAATGATGGAAATCAGAGTCAATCACTGTTACGCCAACACTTTTGGCATCATGATCTGGTCTGCTGTGTTCAAATGGTGATTTTCGGTTCTCTGCCCGTCTTAAAAGCTGCGGTGACAAGGTCTTCCAGGAGGAGGAGCAGAACCACTTGTCCTTGGACCTCCACCCGTCGTTGATAGCTGGCCTCCAATTCTACTTTAAAGTCAGTACACCGTTGTGTTGGTATGTCAGATTACGCTGGTCCACTGATACTCACAGAGCACTTTCCCTCAGCCTTCAGAGTTGGAGTGCACCTGCCGGCAGTGCTCTGGATGCCAGGCAACAGCGGTTCGGCATTTCCTCACTCTGCCCAGGTGAGCCATGAACTTGAGTCTGTTGTCTCCAATGTTGCCTTGAAGCAGCCTTTTCATACGTACGGGCGCGTGTGTGCACGCAGCGATCGGACGATGAACCGTTTGTGTGTCCACAGAGTGTTACTCCTTCACGTGAAGCGCTTCCACCACGACGGGGCACGGTTTAGGAAGGTGACCGATGCTGTCAGCGTTCCTCCATGGCTGTCTCTGGCCTCCCTCATTGGCGGGCAAGGTGCTGCAGCTGGGATGGACTCACTGAGGTAAGAGATAAGGAAACAGACTGGGACGGTAGGCAGTGCGTTGTGCTTCATGGAAACAGACTGGGCGGGTTGGGAGTGGTGGGCGTCATTGAAACAGAGTCAGATGAATCTAGATTGGTAATCCGGCCATAAGCTCCCATGCCTCTTATAGAGGACCTCACACAACCATTTTAGTGTTTCATTTTCGATCCTCAATATCTGATTGATCATTATGTATGGAATGTGTTGTAGAACAAGTTATGGAGAGGGGGACATCGCATCTCGAGCAAAACCAAGTGCAAACATGGGTAAGAAAAAAGTGATGGATTCATATCTCATGCCCAACCGCTTGAGTTCTTCAGTTGTGTACAAAACAGGATTGTTGGTATGTTTCTCAGCAGCAGTGGATCATCTTGACAGTGCAGGAGACAGGGACAGAGATCTTCAGGAAGTTCATGGGGTGAGAGGGGCCAGGGAGAGAGCTGTAGTACACAGTGGGACAGAATATGGACAGATTCAAGTGATGATGTAACAGAGAAGCTCGAAGCGTTTTTTACACTGCCAATATGCCTGTCTTATTTGAAACTTTTTCCCGGCATGGTCCGAGAGTTTACATTGACCGAGGTAATATACCGTCTTGATTTCGCACCGCTCGAACCCTACACATATTGGGGGTTCCATTTTCACGTAAATGCGATAAGACGGCATTGCTGTACCAGGGGCAGGACTTGGGTAGAGGTGTTGCTTCTCTACAACAGAGACAACGCAGCAACATCAACACGACTGGGGGAGACGGTAAAACGGTCTAACTGGGGAGACGGTATAATCCGCAAGCTGCTGACCACCATGGGAGAGAAGGAGATGCAGTCGCATGTAACAACGACGGGGAAAGATGGTGCGATCTACGAAAGTAGCAGAGGAACTTTCCTTAAGAGGCTATCCTCGGGATAACAAACATGTGGTCAGCAAAATAAAGAATATGTTGGCGTTTTTGCACTTGTAAATAGTTAATGGGGTTTGTAGCCTACATTAAGACATAGTCTACTCATTCTTGCATGCGAGTGGCTTGAATAATAAAAAAATTAAAACATTCAGAGTATGCTAATTATTCTAAAGATGTCTACGTGCGTAGCCCCGCCTGCTCCAATGAAGAAGAAAGCAGGCTCTTTGACGAAGGGGGAATATATCCCCTCGGTTTTACACAGGCAGGGCAGTGAAATTGTAACATCTGCCAAGCAGCGACCGTACCTGCTTGGCAGCGTAAAAATGCTTAGGGTTAGGTTAGGGATAGGGTTAGGTTCTCTGACATATGAATCCTGTTTCTCTACAGAAGGATCACAGCAACCAGAGCACCTACCGTCTGTCGGGGATGGTCTCTCACCTCGGGGAGAGCATCAACACCGGTAACTAAAGCTTTTATAGTTAAGAATGTACATCTGTACCTGACAAATGCTTCACACACTAGACCCGTCCCACGCTGGGGGACAGTAAGGTAATGGATGTCTTGTGTCCCCCAGGTCACTACGTCAGTGACGGCGCCGGATGGTTCACCCTCAACGACGCCCGTGTGACGCCCGCGGAGACGCCGGTCCTGGGGACCAGAGAGAAGACCGCCTACATGTTGTTTTACGTCCTAAGGTGATACTTTAAACGTTACTCTCTACAACAGCCAATGCTTCTTTTAGACTCAAAGTCTGTTTTACTCACTGAACTTACTGAAACACTGACTCCTGCTTGTCTTCTTCCACCAGTGGTGCAGAAGAGGGAAGCCATTGCCCACTGGCTCAGAACCAGGAGCCATCTGGAGCTGAGAGGGACTGAGACCTGTGAGGCCCAGGAGAGCGTTTGATTGGTGGAGCCTCTACAGCCCGCCCTAGGGGCCACACCCTGCAGCCCCCCTCTACATCCCCTTTAGGGGCCCTGCGGCCCCCCTCTAAACCCCCCCCTAGGGGCCACACCCTGCAGCCCACCTCTACATCCCCCCTCCAGGGGCCACACCCTGCGACCCCCCTCTACACTCTCCTCTGGGGGCCACACCCTGCAGCCCACCTCTACATCCCCCCTAGGGGCCACACCCTGCGGCCCCTCTCAACACCCCCCTCCAGGGGCCACACCCTGCGACCCCCCTCTACACTCTCCTCTGGGGGCCACACCCTGCCACCCCTCTCTACACCCCCCTCTAGGGGCCCTGCGGCCCCCCTCTACACCCCCCTCTAGGGGCCCTGCGGCCCCCCTCTACACCCCCCTCTAGGGGCCCTGCGGCCCCCTTCTACACCCCCCTCTAGGGGCCCTGCGGCCCCCCTCTACACCCCCCTCGAGGGGCCCTGCGGCCCCCCTCTTTGGACGTTAAGGCTGATCATAATGAGGATCACATTATTTTTATTTTGCATAATAATAATAATGAGCATATTCATATTCTGTATAATAATAATAACGCTGAGGATCATATTATTATAAATAATAATGTCATTATGTGATCCTTTTTATTATTATACATGTATGTATATTTATGTATAATAATAATAATAATAATGAGGATAACATTATTATGTATTATAATAATGCTGACGATCATATTATGTGTATAATAATAATATGATAGTTATGTATAATATATAATGTGAATATATAATATAATAGCACAGTATATAATGTAACTATAAAAAATAAGATCCCCTGTGGATCTAATATATGATCATTGGGCTCTGGTTTTCATTTAATTTCATTTAAATAAATGTGTTTAAGGTATAAATAGTAAAATAACAATTAAAATGTTCATGATATTAAAAATGTCAATAATAATAAGATACCACCAGAGTATATAATAATAATATATGTCATCAATAAATGTGTTTACTTACTACTCATCTCCTGTGTTTGGTCCGTTTCTCCAGTCTCCAGTCTCACCCTTTAATCACATCAACCACATAACACAGGTTTACATCGTCCACAGCTCTGCCATTGTTTAAGCAGTAGATTTGAGGAACATCCAAACAACAAACACTTAATATAGATCATTTACTTGGCCTTATTAATTACCAGGGCTTACAATGGCGCTCCCATGTAAAAGACCCTAAAAAGGTGCAATGTCACTGGGACTCTGACTTAAAAAATGTATTTGCACTCATTTAAAGTTTTTCAGTTACTGTTAAGACAGCATCCTCAGCATTAATGGATATTAACGTTCAGGAGAGGAAGAATTGCTTCGTCTGTCCAGAGCCGAATAACTGAGTTCAGGTAAAGAAAGGTGTCACTGCTCTATGTAGGCCTACTCAAGAACAGAGAGTTCAGGTAAAGAAAGTGGTTTCAATCAGGTTGGTCTTCCTCTTTATAGTGCCATATAATGTGACCAATATTAATATAATGTTACATGAGCAAGCCAAGTAAGTTCCACTGTTGCTTGTACATGAATAACAAAACCTGACACTAATAAATCAAGAAGACCCTTCATGAAGATTGGGCAAACAAAACTGTCAAATGAGCTGTTCATTAGACAATTACTTCACATTATATTTTTTTGCTTGGTTGACATTTTACTATTTTCTATAAATAGGTAATATATATTTTTACAAATGCTAGTTTCAACTACGTTGATCGAATATGGTCTAAATCAAACCTACCGAGTCAGCCCAGTGGATAACACTCTCTATCCAAGATCAAGTCTGAAATCCAACTTTTGGAAGAATTTATGGCTTGATAAATTACAGGTATATTTTCATGTCTGCCAGAACATATCAAATCTGACCAATAGTTATATACTGGTACTTATATTGTAATTAGGTGAGTGCTGCATGCCACACTCCACTATTGTTCTTTAGTTTTATTCTTTCTTTCTTCTTCTTTATTATTCTATACGTATATGTAGAGACAGAATTTAGATATAATTTATACTTTTTTAAGAATCACAGTTTAAGTTAATTTCATACCGTATATTTCCAGTTGGTCTCAAGGACGTTGAGGCTCGAGCGTGAGCAGTTCTAGAGATGACCAAGGTCACAAGGTGGTTAGTTAGCGATAGCCCATGGTGGCTATGAGAGCTAACCATTGCGGACATCGTAAACCTAGAAACACAATGTGAAGCTTAAACGGTTCTGTATTTCTTGTTACACTTCCGATAAAATGATAAATCGATTGGAAATATGACGGGCGTTTATATATCGGGCGTTTGTCTGTGTAGAGCCCCGTTTATATGGCTAAAGGCTGGGCGCTTGCTACATATCCGGGTGTACTCCCGGTACAAGCTAAATGCTAAAAACAATGCTTGCCTGTCCAATAGTAATTAGGGGCGAGGGAGGGCTTTTAGGCCTGTCACTCAAACCACCGCGCCAGTGGAGATTTGTTTCATGCAGTATTATTGGAGCTGCCGTTGGCTGAACATAGTTATCCGGTTGATGTTCTTTAAGTTCTTGTAAGAATATTTCAAGTTCAAGTTCTACATAAATGTAAGATAATTTTATGCGTGACTATTTTGAGGGTTGTTTTAATATTAGCTCATTTACCAAACATGTTAAATGAGCTGTGTCCCTGCACACTGAACGCGCGCGCGCGCGTGTGCGTGTGTGTAACGTAAAAGTTATTGGGTAAATTACGTCGCATTCAGGTGTTTATTTTGCTCACAATTGGACTTTTATGTGCCTATTTTGTGTGTTGTGGATTAATGTCATCGAAGACCCATTTTCTACTGCTATCGGTGTGTTCTTTACGCAGACCTTGTGAGTAGGCCTGTGTGTGTGAGAGAGACGGATGAGAGGTCCCTTGTATACCACATAACGTCATTGATTATAAGGTTGCGATCGGTGTGTATTCGTGTGTTTGCCATTGCAGAAGTATATGATTCATCGCTTTTCTGGCAATATACGTTTTTAGCTGGTTTTTGGTTGATTGAGCGGTTTTAAGTCCATAATTGGGCTGGAAATTGCCAATCCGATCTGGCAACACATGCCTATATCCAGTGTTGTGCCTGAACGCGTTCACTGAACGAAAGTTCATGAACTCGTTCATATTTTGGGCGAACGTGAACTGAACGTACTGTATTACTGCCTGATGAACGTTACTGTGAACTCGTTCATTCTGGTGTCAGTGAACGGCACGCTCACTCGGTTTAACTTCGTTCAATGGGGGGGTTATTTCTCTATCAACACGGCGGATGCGCTCAGATCGCCGTGTTGTTTGACCGGTTGCCATGGTAATCCCGTGCGGTTCATTTGCAGTTGCGGTGTTGCGCGCTTACTGTTACATTAAACTGTAATCAGAAAAGGTGGTTATATGCTATAGACCCTATAGTATCTGTCATATAAAGGCTGGGATGAATTTCAAATTATAAATATGTACACTTTATTTTGAAAGTATAGACCAGCGCGATTCCCATTGAAACGAATGGCGCGGTGATTATTCTTCAAAACGAGAGCTGTTAAATTGTGGAAAATGAATTAAACTGTAATCAAACAAAGCGGTTATATGCTATAGACCCTAGAGTATCTGTGGTATAAAGGCTGAGACGAATTTCGAATTATAAATATGTAAAATCCATAACGTTTGCTCTCTGGCTCATAGCTCAGCGGAGTAGAATATCTCATAGAATCATTGCTTGTTGGCCGGAAACGGAAAGGGGGGCTGTTCACGTTTGGTTGTAGTCTTTTCGCTCGGTTCTCCGTCTCATCAGTAGGGCTAGAACCGAGCGAAAAGACTACAATCAAACGTGAACACCCCCCCTTTCCGTTTCCGCCAACGAGCAATGAGTCTTCCAACAGAAATCAATGGGATTTACAAAATGCGCTAAATGTGGAATAAAACACGATAGAAACTGTATTTCGCTACGATACTTGATTCAACCACTCTATATCATCCTAGACAAACCACAAAGGGTGCTCAATGTTCAAAATACCGGAAAAAACGAATAGCTCACAGCAACATTTGAAAAAAAGAACTATGAACTAGTTCATTTTTTGGAACTGTGAACTTAGTTCAAAATTTTGAATTATGAACGTTTAACTGAACTAGTTCATTTTAAAATTTGTGAACTGAACTTTGAACTAGTTCACGAAGAAAGTGAACTTTCCCAACACTGCCTATATCCACACAAACGATACGCGATATAAAAGCTGAGACTCAAAGGAGACCAACGGGATAAGCCTCCTCATTTTGTGAGCTTATTTCGATTAACTAAATGTGAAGGAATAAGGTAAATAATATATTTTCCAAGTCTCAGACAAATACCCACAACGTACTCAAATATATTGAAACTCGATCACATTAGCTATTTTTTTAACCCACTTTATTTGTTTTCGAACCATTTTACATTGTTCACGCTATTTTCAAATCCTTTCACTTGATTTAAGCCATTTAACATTTCTATACGTCTTAAACTATGTGGCTTTACTTATTAAACATGTTTTCAACCTCAGTTTGCACTACAGCACTCAGCGCATTTTCTGCAGGAAATGCATTTTCTACTTTCCAATTTGTTAAGATTATGTGGATAGACTTTGATTTAGCATGGCCTACCATGCTTGATGGACAGATATGGTTAGCGATCATTATACAATATGAAGCATAATAATAGCGATAGGCTAGCAGCAATCCCTTTTGGTTCATTTTAAATGCTTAATGTGACGGGATGAGACGGTGATGTGGACATCCATCACATTACCATATAAGGCTTGTTTTGAGAGGTAGGCCTACTTATATTGTAATTAGGTGAGTGCTGCGTGCAGCTGTCAACTGTTGTTCTTCAGTTTTATTCTTTCTTTCTTCATTATTCTATGCAAACTTTGTAGAGACAGAATTTCATCCATCCCTTTCGATTTATTTTAAATGCTAAATGGGACGGGATGAGACGGTGATGTGGACGTCCATCACGTTACCATATAAGGCTTGTTTTGAGTGGTTCTGAGATCCATGGTCTCCATGACGACAGCATCACTGCCTCATTCAAGCGAGACGCCACGTGGACTCACGCTGCACGAAGTTGTCTTTGCTAGTTGTTGCTAATTGTTGCTAATTATTCGTGGGTTGATCATTATATCTACTTGACTCTACTTGTCGAAGAGGAAAGCAAACATGGGTGGCTGTTGCTCCAGACAGGTAAAATTAAATCTTAATCATAACTCTTGAATGGTACACCTTGCAATCTTTCCTTGAGGTTGCGATGGAAACCTTTCATCAAATTGTGTATCAAAACGTAATCAATATAATTATTGATCATGCATTTATGTAATAATCCTTATAAGTAACCCGATATTTACGGCCAACAGTGAAACCTTATTTTAATAAATATTTTTTTAAAGAGACATTTGCCCGCCAGCTTCATATTTGTTGTTCTTTGAACACGTGTTAGCGACCTGAACGTTCTGCTGGGCGCAGGCTACATTGACCCTTTGTAATCGACCCCAAACTTTTCAACGGTAGTGTGTGTGTGTGTGTGTGTGCATGTGTATATATATATACACACACACACACATATATATATATATATATATATATATATATATATAAATACATACAGTACCGTTCAAAAGTTTGAATACATATATATATATATATGTATGATAACTTCTTGTGTTTCTTTCATTCAATAATTTTTGATACAATCATTTATAATAATTTTTCCCATCATCATTTAAATATTGTAATATTATAAATAATTCTCACGCCCCTTTCTTCAAACAGCCTGCCATGGAGGAAGATGGAGGAGAACCTGACCCCCGCCCGGCCCCTTCTGTGGTTGTATTGCTGCCACAGAAGGAACCCTCTTTTTTCCCCACTTTCCCATCCCTCCCCTCTTCTCGTGTCTCCCCCACTACCTGTCTCCCCTCTTCTTGTGTCTCCCCCACTCCATCCCTCCCCTCTTCTCGTGTCTCCCCCACTACCTGTCTCCCCTCTTCTTGTGTCTCCCCGACTACATCCCTCCCCTCTTCTTGTGTCTCCCCCACTACCTGTCTCCCCTCTTCTTGTGTCTCCCCCACTACATCCCTCCCCTCTTCTTGTGTCTCCCCCACTACCTGTCTCCCCTCTTCTTGTGTCTCCCCCACTATATCTCTCCCCTCTTCTTGTGTCTCCCCCACTACATGCCTCCCCTCTTCTTGTGTCTCCCCCACTACATGTCTCCCCTCTTCTTGTGTCCTCCCGACTACAGCTCTCCCCTCTTCTTGTGTCTCCCCCACTACATCCCTCCCTGTTTCTCATCACCCCGCCTCTCTCTTCTCGTCCCCATACTCCCCTGTTCTGTTCCCTGTTCCTGTTCTTCTGTCCTCTGGTATCTCCCCAATAACTGTGTATCTTTCTCCCTCCCTCCCCTCCTCTCCCTTTCCAACAGGAATCCTGGATCTTCCAGATGTCATCACCCCCAGCAGCAGAGATGTCTCCTCCCCACCTGGACGGTCATCAGATGTTGGTGAGCAGAGCAGCTCAGGGACCTCAGAGGACACCACCCTGCCTGATGAGGATATACTGGGGAATCAAATGTAGGTAAAAGTTACAAACATCCATGTTTGTATCTTTTCAATTTGCATTCCTGCTTTTTATTTGTCCTTTAAAACATCAGCTCCCATCCTCAGTTGACCTGGATGAATGTGTGCGTTTCAGGGTATCTGCAGTAGCTGGGAGTGAGCTCAATGAGGTGGAGACCACTGGGCCTCCTGCCCAGACAACAGGTACATTGAAGCAGTCCTCCACTGAGTAGACAGCATATCCCACAGATCAACTTTTATTGTCTTAACCGTGGTGGTGGTCTGTCCTCAAGAGTTCTCCCGGCCCCGTCGCTTCTCATCTCTGCAGTGGTATGTCAGCAGGAGCCAACCTTTGTTGATTGCATCAAGGAGATCCATCAGCGCAGGATTGGACAGCAGATGGAAATCGATGAATGAATGACTCCATTTTGCTTATACGTGACTTTCCTCCTCATTGCTGTGTTTCCCTCTCTGTTCCCCTCGTCCCTGTGTGTTGCAGTCAGCCTCAGAGGGACGAGATCAGCCGGCTGCGGGCCTCCTCTGGTAGGAGCAAGACCCAGCAACACCATGAGGCCCTTGGGTAAGAGACGAAGCTGGTTCTTTAGAGAATAAACATGAATACAAGCAGCCTCTGTTTGTGGCCGCTGATGCCTTCACCCCCTTATAGTCCATAGTTTAAGGGGTTCTGGTTATATTTGTAGAGATTTACACTTTCCTAAACATTGGTTGTCTCTTCTTTAAAACCTAATATTCACGACTATATACTCCAGGCTGGTACATTGACTAATGATGTGTATGTGTTTTCTCCAGCTTGCCCAACATTGGAAACAGCTGCTTCCTGAACGCGACCCTGCAGTGTCTCTACAGCCTGCCCTGCTTCTGCAGTGACATCACGGGGCAGGAGGACCTCTGGAGCCCCCGGAGAAGAACCAAGCTGAAGCTGCTGAGGTCCAGTAGAGATCCAGACCCTTAGCCCTCACACTAGAGGAGAACCAGACCCTTAGCCCTCACACTAGAGGAGAACCAGACGCTTAGCCCTCACACTCGAAACCCAGACCCTTAGCCCTCACACTAGAGGAGAAGCAGACCCTTAGCCCTCACACTAGAGGAGAAGCAGACCCTTAGCCCTCACAAACTACAGTACAGCTTGGACGATTTACTGACAAAGTGAATGCTCCACTGTACAATATTAAGTATAGTAGGTATACTAAATGCACTTGGTCTTCGTATGCTGTTCTCCAGGTACTTGGGGGAGCTATATAAATCCCGGCAGGGTGAGGGCTCCTACAAAGGCAAGCGCCGGCTCCTTTGGTCCATCAAGAGCAGTCTGGCAGAGTTCAACGAGGAGTACGAGCATATCTCTGAGCAGGTACAGCCGATGACTCCTTGTCTCTTGGCTTATGCGCTTGTTGAGGATTAAACACATGTCAACTGAACTTCTGGTTTCTGACAGGATGCTCATGAGTTCCTGCTCCTCCTCTTCATGAAGATGAAGATGGAAGGTGAGACACTGCAGGAGACCTCCACGTCACCCAGCTATATCTGCCCCGTCCAGAACTTTGAGTTCAGACTGCAGTGTGTACGCACCTGCTCCAGGTAACGCTTGACTTCATCGAATGTATTATTGTTGTCACATAGTACTACTATAGTACCTCCATCATTCAATGATGTAAATCAGAGTCAATCACTGTTACGCCAACACTTTTGGCATCATGATCTGGTCTGCTGTGTTCAAATGGTGATTTTCGGTTCTCTGCCCATCTTAAAAGCTGCGGTGACAAGGTCTTCCAGGAGGAGGAGCAGAACCACTTGGACCTCCACCCGTCGTTGATAGCTGGCCTCCAATTCTACTTCAAAGTCAGTACCCCGTTGTGTTGGTATGTCAGATTACGCTGGTCCACTGATACTCACAGAGCACTTTCCCTCAGCCTTCAGAGTTGGAGTGCACCTGCCGGCAGTGCTCTGGATGCCAGGCGACAGCGGTTCGGCATTTCCTCACTCTGCCCAGGTGAGCCATGAACTTGAGTCTGTTGTCTCCAATGTTGCCTTGAAGCAGCCTTTTCATACGTACGGGCGCGTGTGTGCATGCAGCGATCGGACGATGAACCGTTTGTGTGTCCACAGAGTGTTACTCCTTCACGTGAAGCGCTTCCACCACGACGGGGCACGGTTGAGGAAGATGACCGATGCTGTCAGCGTTCCTCCATGGCTGTCTCTGGCCTCCCTCGTTGGCGGGCAAGGTGCTGCAGCTGGGATGGACTCACTGAGGTAAGAGATAAGGAAACAGACTGGGACGGTAGGCAGTGCGTTGTGCTTCATGGAAACAGACTGGGCGGGTTGGGAGTGGTGGGCGTCATTGAAACAGAGTCAGATGAATCTAGATTGGTAATCCGGCCATAAGCTCCCATGCCTTTTATAGAGGACCTCACACAACCATTTTAGTGTTTAATTTTCGATCCTCAATATCTGATTGATCATTATGTATGGAATGTGTTGTAGAACAAGTTATGGAGAGGGGGACATCGCATCTCGAGCAAAACCAAGTGCAAACATGGGTAAGAAAAAAGTGATGGATTCATATCTCATGCCCAACCGCTTGAGTTCTTCGGTTGTGTACAAAACAGGATTGTTGGTATGTTTCTCAGCAGCAGTGGATCATCTTGACAGTGCAGGAGACAGGGACAGAGATCTTCAGGAAGTTCATGGGGTGAGAGGGGCCAGGGAGAGAGCTGTAGTACACAGTGGGACAGAATATGGACAGATTCAAGTGATGATGTAACAGAGAAGCTCGAAGCGTTTTTTACACTGCCAATATGCCTGTCTTATTTGAAACTTTTTCCCGGCATGGTCCGAGAGTTTACATTGACCGAGGTAATATACCGTCTTGATTTCGCACCGCTCGAACCCTACACATATTGGGGGTTCCATTTTCACGTAAATGCGATAAGACGGCATTGCTGTACCAGGAGCAGGACTTGGGTAGAGGTGTTGCTTCTCTACAACAGAGACAACGCAGCAACATCAACACGACTGGGGGAGACGGTAAAACGGTCTAACTGGGGAGACGGTATAATCCGCAAGCTGCTGACCACCATGGGAGAGAAGGAGATGCAGTCGCATGTAACAACGACGGGGAAAGATGGTGCGATCTACGAAAGTAGCAGAGGAACTTTCCTTAAGAGGCTATCCTCGGGATAACAAACATGTGGTCAGCAAAATAAAGAATATGTTGGCGTTTTTGCACTTGTAAATAGTTAATGGGGTTTGTAGCCTATATTAAGACAGTCTACTCATTCTTGCATGCGAGTGGCTTGAATAATAAAAAAATTAAAACATTCCCAGTATGCAAATTATTCTAAAGATGTCTACGTGCGTAGCCCCGCCTGCTCCAATGAAGAAGAAAGCAGGCTCTCTCGAAGGGGGAATATATCCCCTCGGTTTTACACAGGCAGGGCAGTGAAATTGTAACATCTGCCAAGCAGCGACCGTACCTGCTTGGCAGCGTAAAAATGCTTAGGGTTAGGTTAGGGATAGGGTTAGGTTCTCTGACATATGAATCCTGTTTCTCTACAGAAGGATCACAGCAACCAGAGCACCTACCGTCTGTCGGGGATGGTCTCTCACCTCGGGGAGAGCATCAACACCGGTAACTAAAGCTTTTATAGTTAAGAATGTACATCTGTACCTGACAAATGCTTCACACACTAGACCCGTCCCACGCTGGGGGACAGTAAGGTAATGGATGTCTTGTGTCCCCCAGGTCACTACGTCAGTGACGTCGCTGGAGAGGACGGCGCCGGATGGTTCACCCTCAACGACGCCCGTGTGACGCCCGCGGAGACGCCAGTCCTGGGGACCAGAGAGAAGACCGCCTACATGTTGTTTTACGTCCTAAGGTGATACTTTAAACGTTACTCTCTACAACAGCCAATGCTTCTTTTAGACTCAAAGTCTGTTTTACTCACTGAACTTACTGAAACACTGACTCCTGCTTGTCTTCTTCCACCAGTGGTGCAGAAGAGGGAAGCCATGTCCCACTGGCTCAGAACCAGGAGCCATCTGGAGCTGAGAGGGACTGAGACCTGTGAGTCCCAGGAGAGCGTTTGATTGGTGGAGCCTCTACAGCCCGCCCTAGGGGCCACACCCTGCAGCCCCCCTCTACATCCCCTTTAGGGGCCCTGCGGCCCCCCTCTAAACCCCCCCCTAGGGGCCACACCCTGCCACCCCTCTCTACACCCCCCTCTAGGGGCCCTGAGGCCCCTCTCTACATCCCCCCTAGGGGCCACACCCTGCGGCCCCTCTCTACTACCCCCTCTGGGGGCCAAACCCTGCGGCCCCCTTCTACACCCCCCTCTAGGGGCCCTGAGGCCCCCCTCTAAACCCCCCCCTAGGGGCCCCTCTCTACACTCTCCTCTGGGGGCCACACCCTGCCACCCCTCTCTACACTCCCCTCTAGGGGCCCTGAGGCCCCTCTCTACACTCCCCTCTAGGGGCCCTGAGGCCCCTCTCTACACTCTCCTCTGGGGGCCACACCCTGCGGCCCCCTTCTACACCCCCCTCTAGGGGCCCTGCGGCCCCCCTCTACACCCCCCTCTAGGGGCCCTGCGGCCCCCTTCTACACCCCCCTCTAGGGGCCCTGCGGCCCCCCTCTACACCCCCCTCGAGGGGCCCTGCGGCCCCCCTCGTTGGACGTTAAGGCTGATCATAATGAGGATCACATTATTTTTATTTTGTATAATAATAATAATGAGCATATTCATATTCTGTATAATAATAATAATGCTTAGGATCATATTATTATGAATAATAATGTCATTATGTGATCCTTTTTATTATTATACATGTATGTATATTTATGTATAATAATAATAATAATAATGAGGATAACATTATTATGTATTATAATAATGCTGAGGATCATATTATTATGAATAATAATGTCATTATGTGATCCTTTTTATTATTATACATGTATGTATATTAATGTATAATAATAATAATAATAATGAGGATGACATTATTATGTATTATAATAATGCTGAGGATCATATCATGTGTATAATAATAATATGATAATTATGTAAAATATTTAATGTGAATATATAATATAATAGCACAGTATATAATGTAACTATAAAAATATGATCCCCTGTGGAACTAATATATGATCATTGGGCTCTGGTTTTCATTTAATTTCATTTAAATAAATGTGTTTAATGTATAAATAGTAAAATAACAATTAAAATGTTCATGATATTAATAATTTCAATAATAATAAGATACCACCAGAGTATATAATAATAATATATGTCATCAATAAATGTGTTTACTTACTACTCATCTCCTGTGTTTGGTCCGTTTCTCCAGTCTCCAGTCTCACCCTTTAATCACATCAACCACATAACACAGGTTTACATCATCCACAGCTCTGCATTGTTTGAGAAGTAGATTTGAGGAACATCCAAACAACAAACACTTAACATAGATCATTTACTTGGCCTTATTAATTACCAGGGCTTACAATGGCGCTCCCATATAAAGGACCTTAAAAAGGTGAAATGTCACTGGACTCTGACTTAAAAAATGTATTCGCACTCATTTAAAGTTTTTCAGTTACTGTTAAGACAGCATCCTCAGCATTAATGGATATTAACGTTCAGGAGAGGAAGAATTGCTTTGTCTATCCAGAGCCGAATAACAGAGTTCAGGTAAAGAAAGGTGTCACTGCTCTATGTAGGCCTACTCAAGAACAGTTCAGGTAAAGAAAGTGGTTTATAAAGCCACCTATGTAATGTGACTAATATTAAGGAGACATATTATAGCACCAGGTGTGAGTGTGATTAGCCTTACAAGCCGTTTCGAAAATCTGCCCCATATGACATCACTAGTGGGCGTGTCCACCTAGATCTGTGCTGGATAGATGAGCAACGTTTACTTCAGTGCACTGGGTAGGCTGGTAGACTTATCTATCCAGCACAGATCTAGGTGGACACGCCCACTAGTGATGTCATATGGGGCAGATTTTCGAAACAGCTTGTAAGGCTAATCACACTCACACCTGGTGGTATGACATGTCTCCTTCAATATAATGTAATATGAGCGAGCAAATTACTTTCCACCGCTGCTTGTTCATAAATAATGCATGTGACAAATAACAACCGGACACTAATAAATCAAGAAGACCCTTAAAACAAGATAGGGAAAACCATCTGTCATATGAGCTTTTTATTCGACAATTACTTCACATTGTATTTTCTTCCTTGGGTGACATTTTAATCAATATTTTCTATAAATAGAAAATATATACATTTTTACAAATGCTAGTTTCACCTATGTTGATTGACTATGGTCTAAATCAAACCTACCGAGTCTATTCTATCAGCCCAGTGGATAACACTCTCTATCCAAGGTCAAGTCTGAGATCCCATTTTGGGAAGAATTTATTGCTTGATAAATTACTAATATATTTTCATGTCTGCCAGAACATATCAAATCTGGCCAATAGTTGATATACTGGTGCTTATATTGTAATTAGGTGAGTGCTGTCATTATTGCATCATTGTTCAGTTACTTGCACATAGATAGAAAGACATGTTATCCAAGGACTTTGTGCTATTCTATAAATAATGCTACCATTATGCTTTTATTATTAATATAGTAATATAGGTACACAGTTAGATGTATTTCCCTTTAGCCATAATCAAAAAGTGAAGGCATCAAACATTGTCAAAAGGAAAAGCTAAGGTCAAGAAGTGTTGCAAGAAAGGTATTTTAAGAAGTTTAGAGATATAAGCGTCAATTAAAAAGCTGACGAGTTCCCTAAAGGAAATGTATCATTGAAGGTCACATCTAATACCGGATGGCATGACGGACATTAAAGAGTAAGTGAACACCGAGGCGAACACAGCCACAGAGCCGGCTCTGGCCAACACAACTTATTGCATTTAATCAAATTGGTGCAACAAATGGTATCCCCTGGCACTGCTTTGTATGTTGAGTGGTGATCACATACCATGTTGTCCTCAAGGCTTGGTTGCTCTTTAAACAGCAGAGAAATAAAACATCAAATTGTCACAGAGAATCACATTGTCCGGGATTCACATTACATCACGTGGATACAAATATGCAGCTCCTGGTATGAGTGCGACTGGAAAGACATCTGATTTTATGTTGTGCTTTTTTGCTCTGTGATATTATAGCTAGTAGAGAGTTTCATACAAGCTACAGATTTCTAAGCTACTGCTGGTTGCATGCATATTGTGAAGTTGATATGTATCAAAATGAGACTTTCATGTTCAAACACCTCTGTCATTAATCCTAAACCTTGTGCATACTGATGATGCTGCTAGCAGCGGTAGGGGACTCCTGTTAAATAACGGTACATCATTCTGCATTTGGTATAACCCAAAGAGAAACTCCCTTCTATGGGAATATTATTAGCAAATCTTAGTCTCTGCTCTCCCATTGGTTGTTCATTTGAACGTGCCTTCAGTAATACGAATAGCACACTGCTATAAGATGTTGCACACAAAATGGAACAAAAGTAAAAGATAAATATGTTTTAAAAGTACGGAAGGAGGAATTTGGTGAAGCCAGTGTTCACGTGAACCCTGGTTGATGGGAGTAAACTTTATGATTTTTACGCCTGGGAGAAATGGAAATATGTGTTATTACAATAAAAGGGAAACACCAGATCAATGGTCCCTGACATTCATCATATGACATAGAGGATTAAGTCCTTCTATACATTATTCAAGAAACAATTTCTTTCATTCTTCAACTTTAGTCGTGTGATATTTCCTCACGCCAATGACTTCAGACTATACAACTGAATTTAGACTATGAAACAAAATGGAGACGATAAAACTGAATTGTAACAGTACAATAGGGTATGAGAACAGTGTTAACGACCACAGGTTAAAGCTTTAACATCCGCTTGGACCCCAGCTGGTGTCAGGAGATTAGGCCTCGCGGCTGAAGCACACAGCAGACTTGACAACTTGCTGATTTCACATTGTCCCAAGTCGAGTTCACCTCCTACATATTGAGGGATGGGAAGACTTTCTCTTTCTGTTGTGATTGCTGTGAACGTGCAGTTTGCGGATGCTTAGAAACACACACTCACAAAATAATGTTTCCACTTCAGTAGGATGGTCAGCGAGGCTTCAGAAATCAGATACTGTTCATATTACTTAAATGTCCCACCTGTAGGACTAAAGGAACTGTTACTTTCTCTACCTCTCCTTCTTTATGTCTCCTATGTGAACCATCCTATAGCTCACCTGGTATGAGCTGAACCATCCTATAGCTCATCTGGTATGAGGGGAACCATCCTATAGCTCACCTGGTATGAGGTGAACCATCCTATAGCTCATCTGGTATGAGGTGAACCATCCTATAGCTCACCTGGTATGAGGTGAACCATCCTATAGCTCACCTTGTATCAGGTCTGTTTTTGAAAACATCAAAACATCATAACATCATGATTTCATTCATTAATGTTGGGTCACAGCATCATTTTCACAGCTTGCTAGTGAACTAGTCGTTGATTAAGAGCTGTTCATCTTTCATGTTGATCGGCAGAAGAGGTTCTTCACACACTCAAATAGAATAACTGAAAGGCAATCGGTGTAAAAGCAAGTAGGTTATACTCAAACAATGCATGAAGTAAAAGGTGGAGAGCAATCAAGCAATGAGCGACGGCGTTAGCCAGACGACCATCTCCCTCCCCGCTGAGACGTGGGGCTGACACACAGGGCAGCGGCAACGCAAGAGACCAACCCACGCCACGGATCTCTGGCGCCTGGCGGATGGTGAACAGTGCAATGTGTGCCACCCAGATCCAGCGTATAAATAAAGCACATCTCGAGAGACTACTCCTCTTTGTGGGCCACGGCGGCCCCGCGGTCCTGCTGGGGAGAGGCTCTCTGCAGCACCAGAAGGCCCGAGAAGGTCAGGGAAATGCCCACCCACCAGAGCGTGATCTGGGCCTCGCCGAAGATCAGCTGGCCCAGGAAGGCCTGCGGGGAAACAGGAAGACTCCTCCTAAATACAGTCCTTAACCCTGCACTGTGCAGCGTTTACCCTTAACCCTGCACTGTTAAGCCTCACATAAGATGAATAGAAATAAAGAAACAACAAAACTTTTAAAGCACCTTTATGTGTAGGAGATCTGCCAAGGCTTCATCTTGTATTACTAACTAACACTTTATCTTATCACACAACCAACTAACACTATCTAATATTCCACAACAAACTAACACTATCTTGTACAACACAACAAACGAAAAACTATCTCATACCACAAACTAACACTATCGTTTACAACACAACAACCTAACACTATCGCGTATCACAAACTAAGACTATCTCGTACCACAAACTAACACTATCTTGTACCCCACAACAAACTAACACTATCGTTAACCACACAACAAACTAACACTATCGTTTACCAAACAACAAACTAACACTATCGTGTACCACCTATCACACAAACAGTAATCGGTAGCAGATTGAGGTAAATCGTTGTGTGGACGTTTGCCCAGCAGAAGAACCATCGACTTTCCTGTCTTAATGTTGGGATGCATCCAGCTGGCAAGCTTCAGCAAAAAGGCCGTTATTAACTTTGTATTGATCCTTTCCGATAAAAAGCTATCGTAAATACACAAAATTACACATTGATTAATAATCCTATCGATCATTGTACCTAGGCGGAATGGGCGCTATGGTATTACGAGCCCATTGGATGATTGGTTGATCTGAGCCAGTACTCACGGAGGAGATGAAGTTGGAGGCGGTGGTGGTCACAGTGGTCTGGGTGCAGGAGGAGGACGAGCGCAGGGCTTTGGCCAGGAAGGTCCACATCACAGCGTTACACGTGAACAGCATGCCCCCGCACAGCAGACGCAGAGGGATGTGGAGCTGGGGTGGAGCAACACACACAGGACGCAGCGAGCTGGTTAACACACACACTCACACACACACACACACACACACACAGGACGCAGCGAGCTGGTTAACACACACACTCACACACACACACACACACACACAGGACGCAGCGAGCTGGTTAACACACACACTCACACACACACACACACACACACACACAGGACGCAGCGAGCTGGTTAACACACACACTCACACACACACACACACACACACAGGACGCAGCGAGCTGGTTAACACACACACAGGACGCAGCCAGCTGGTTAACACACACAGGACAGAGCGAGCTGGTTAACACACACACAGGACAGAGCGAGCTGGTTAACACACACACACACACACACACACACACAGGACGCAGCGAGCTGGTTAACACACACACAGGACGCAGCCAGCTGGTTAACACACACACAGGACAGAGCGAGCTGGTTAACACACACACTCACACACACACACAAACACACACACACACACACACAGGACAGAGCGAGCTGGTTAACACACACACAGGACGCAGCGAGCTGGTTAACACACACACACACACACACACACACAGGACGCAGCGAGCTGGTTAAAACACACACACAGGACAGAGCGAGCTGGTTAACACACACAGGACAGAGCGAGCTGGTTAACACACACACACACAGGACGCAGCGAGCTGGTTAACACACACACACACAGGACGCAGCGAGCTGGTTAACACACACACAGGACAGAGCGAGCTGGTTAACACACACACAGGACAGAGCGAGCTGGTTAACACACACACAGGACAGAGCGAGCTGGTTAACACACACACACACACACACACACAGGACGCAGCGAGCTGGTTAACACACACACAGGACGCAGCCAGCTGGTTAACACACACACAGGACAGAGCGAGCTGGTTAACACACACACTCACACACACACACAAACACACACACACACACACACAGGACAGAGCGAGCTGGTTAACACACACACAGGACGCAGCGAGCTGGTTAACACACACACACACACACACACACAGGACGCAGCGAGCTGGTTAAAACACACACACAGGACAGAGCGAGCTGGTTAACACACACAGGACAGAGCGAGCTGGTTAACACACACACACACAGGACGCAGCGAGCTGGTTAACACACACACACACACAGGACGCAGCGAGCTGGTTAACACACACACACACACAGGACGCAGCGAGCTGGTTAACACACACACACACACACGCACACACACACACACACACACACACACACACAGGACAGAGCGAGCTGGTTAACACACACACAGGACAGAGCGAGCTGGTTAACACACACACACACGGTACGCATAGTCAACATACACACACACACACACACACACACACACACACACACACACACACACACGGCACTCATGGAGCTGGTCAACACACACAGGCCCCATCCCTCCCATTGGGAACTACAGGACACCACTTACGACATGAACCAAGGGGCTGCAGTCGTCCTGCGGTGGCTCCTATGGCCGGTCGACTGTGCCAACTCTTTCAGACCCGTTCGAAGCACTGGAGTTCGTGCTGTTCGCTGAAGGGTGGGCTCTCAAGAGCTCATGGTGATTAAAAAGGTCAAGTACATGGGAGGGTTGGATGATATTAGGGGTGGATGTCGAACCATCATTGATCCTATTTGAACAATGTTACATGGCAGCACGTGCTGCTTGTCGGTCTGAAGGTCACTCAGAAAAACATCCTCCTCCTCATCCTCCTCATGAATTCCTCTACATTTTTATTTAAAAAATAGTTCTTACAGACTTGCACCAAAGCACATCGACATACCCGCTATTCATTATAAAGAAGATAAAGAAGATAAACGTTTATTTCGTGTTAAAGGAGAAACACAATAAAACGATGACGCACGAGCTGCATTGTCCGCATGCAAATCGCCGCGCGCGCGCTAAGGGTGGCAGCGTGCTGCTGGACGGTGCTACTGGTGCTGCTGGTGCTACTGGACGGTGCTACTGGTGCTGCTGGTGCTGCTGGTGCTACTGGACGGTGCTATTGGTGCTGATGGTGCTGCTGGTGTTGCTGGTGCTACTGGACGGTGCTACTGGTGCCGCTGGTGCTACGGGTGGGCAGAGCTCACCAGTAGAGAGGCGCGTTGCTATCATCGTATCATAGTTGCAGAAGACTGGCGACACACAGCAGTCCTCCTCCCAGTCGAGTCATCACCAATAGAGTACAGTACTCACCTCCCAGTCACATTAGAATCATCACCAATAGTGTAAACAGTATACAACCTTTATACTGGACACTATATACATACTGTATACTATATGTAAACTGTATACCAGTATAGTATATAGCAGAGCAGCAGGCCTCACCCAGTCACAGGCGGTGGTCTCATCAGGCTGTCTGAAGCGCCGCTGCTCTCCCCAGGTCCGGAGCCCGGTCTCACAAACCCCCTTCAGGTAGTCCGCTCCAAGGGACAGCTTGGCCGAGGACGATGCCACGGCTCCCAAGAAGCCGGCCAGCAATGCATAGATCACTCCGGGAAACATTTTGAAGGCAAGAAAATATCATTATTTGTTCAGTCTATCGCCACATTTCTGCATCCTAGCCGCCGCGTCCTAGTGCGCCCGTGTGCTGCACTTCCGACAAGCAACCGCCAGGGGGCAGTCAAACGCATCATGAATAACCTCCCACCGTGCACTGTAAAATAATATAACATCCAACCGTGGACTGTAGAATAATTGAATAACCTCAAACCGTGGACTGTAGAATAATATAATAACCTCCAACCGTGGACTGTAGAATAAAACCTCCAACCATGGACTTTAAAATAATATAACAACCTCCAACCGTGGACTTTAAAATAATATAACAACCTCCAACCGTGGACTGTAAAATAATATAATAACCTCCAACCGTGGACTGTAAAATAATATAATAACCTCCAACCTTGGACTGTAAACTAATGAAATAACCTTTTGGAATGATTGAAAATATATTATTTACAAAAGTGCAATGTTTTAAGATGCAAGCATTATTATCATTATTATTATTATTATTATTATTATTATTATTATTATTATTATTATTATTCATTTTATTCTCAATCATATCCATGCTGCTATGTTAGAATTTTTTTAGAAACAGATTTTATTAAATTTAGATTTAATACATTTTTTTATATTTTATTTTTTGATTAAATAATTATGATAAAATAAAGATTAAAGCAATATCCTTTATCTAGGCCTATCTTATAAACTTGATCTTCTTGTCTTAATATTTGATGTTAAATCATACACTGGGTATAAGTTTTAAATAAGCAGGCCATCATGCAAATAACTTTATCAATTTGATGTTTGCGTCCTCAATTGGGAGAGACCTTTATTATCAATGTTCACCTTAACTTTGTCTAATTGTGTCAGTGGGTCACATTGACGCCCCGCTGGGCGTCGGAGAGGAGGAGCCGAGGACAGGCTGGTCACATGGTGCATAGGGCTCTCCAGTCAGATCGAAGCTGAGAGTCAATTGTATTGTATCCCGGTCCACCGCCAAGCAATTTCCGGTCTGTATGAGCAGTGCACGCCAGTGTGAACAGTCCCGAAGCGTGACGAATTAGAACAAGAATGACACATAAAACGAAGATGAGAATGAATATGGAGTTTTGACCTACATTTGACCAAATAATTTCCGAAAGATGTAACGAAAACAAATATTCATATACCGGAAGTCCCGCCCTCTCTGTCACCGGTAACGTTGATTTGGTCAATCCTGTCCTCGACGGTCCGAGATGAGGACGCTGAGAACGAGGTTAGTCAGAGCCAGCAGGTCTTCTTCGGCGGTGGAGTCGCAGGGATACTTTTTCACCTTTGCAAGCAACTGATGTTATTATCGCTTGGAGTTTACTAACGTTTTATTAATGGGAACATTTGGATGCCGTCAAAGACGAAGTCTGAATAACTAATCTCGCAGTATTTCCATCGCTGCAGACGAACCGCCAGCCCCTCCTCTGTGAGGTGAGATGGTTCCTCAAAACACAGTTATACTGTACCGGGAACAGTGGCCTGCTCTCTGAGCTCATCTACCGGTGGATCGACGGGATCTATTCACAGTGATTTCATATTGTTCACGGTGTAGCGTCATCGTCAGGAGATCCTGATCATTAACCAGCAGAACCACTCGGAGGTCGAGGAAGCGAGAGGATAACCCGGAGGAGATGGAGCCGTGCAAAGCTGGTGAGAAATGGTTTCGCCCAATACAGTCATCAATGGGTCGCAAATGGTTGCATTCCTTTTATTTGTAATACATTACAACCCTCATACACCCAGACAGGCCTAACCGTACTGTTGATTTACATTACATTGTTAAGGTCACTCTCTTGGTTTGACATCTTGAATAAGGGGTTGTAATTCATGGAGATCAATGTGTTGTTGGTTTCATCTAACTGTGTGGGCAGCAGCAGCACTGGGAATGGGCCAGTATAGCCAGAGCCTGCAGCTCCTCCTCACATGGTCCGCTCCTCCTGGCCATGTGCCCTGTGTTTACGCTGTGCCTGCGTCCTCTCCGATTGGTCCAGGGCGGCTGTGTCGTCGCATTGCATAAAGCCGTGGAAACACGTGAGACGTCACCGAGGACGTGATGACCCACTTAGTGCGTCCCGTCCCGAGAGGAGCGCTCCGGGGGGCCTGTCAATCACCGAGTTATTAACATTATTAATTATTATTATTATTAACATCGCGACGGGATTGCCTGGAAACCACCTGGTGCATCTTAGAGCAATGGATCTCTCTCTCTCTCTCTCTCTCTCTCGCTCTCTCGCTCTCTCGCTCTCTCTCTGTCTCTATATATATATATACACTGTACCATCTAATCCTAATGGGAAATAGGATCATGCTCAAATGTTCTGTAGGCATATTTGATGTCAACATAATTGGATGACAATGTTGATGATAACGTTAATGGAATCCACACTTGAACTGTCCAATGCATTATTATCAACACCGTAGCCTCTTTCAGTAAAGGTAATTTCACATTGTGCTTTAATATGAATTGTATAACATTAAATCGAGACAGCTTTTTGGATCAGATGGTGCATTTCTTTCTTTATGGGCCCACAAAAAAGTGGCTTTTAGAAAAAGGTCTTCCATTTTGTTACTTTGTGAGGAGCCTGTAGCCAGGCGGAATGTAGGGCCCATAAGTTAGTGTGTGCATTGAAAAGGCTTCCTGTGTACCATCACACTGCTGACGCATGCATGATGTCAATGTGTTATCTAACCGAGAATGTGGTGAACATTGAACCAGGTCAGCGTGAGAAACAAATGACCTACCTGATGCTGGTCTCCAGTAGGGCCCTTAACTCACGGCCATGGTCTCCAGTAGGGCCCTTAACTCACGGCCATGGTCTCCAGTAGGGCCCTTAACTCACGGCCATGGTCCGCTGTCCGGCCCTTAACTCAAAGCCATGGTCCGCTGTCCGGCCCTTAACTCACAGCCATGGTCTCCAGTAGGGCCCTTAACTCACGGCCATGGTCTCCAGTAGGGCCCTTAACTCACGGTCTCCAGTAGGGCCCTTAACTCACGGTCTCCAGTAGGGCCCTTAACTCACGGTCTCCAGTAGGGCTGGGTATTGCCAGGTACCTCGCAATTCAATTCAATTTGATTCTTTAGGTCTTGATTCGATTCAATTTCGATTTGATATTGATCCAATTGCTTCGATATCGATTCAATAATACGTGCAGATGACAAAAATACCAAAATATTATTTAGAATTAACCATTTCAAAATGAATTAACCATTTCATTGTGCTTTAACTAGCAAAAAGGGAATACACCATTGTATAGTATTGTTCCTGAGCTTAACTTGAAGCATAAAAGTAATAATAATAACGTGGACAAATGTAAAAGGGCATGTACATTTAGGCATACTCGCTTCTAGATTACAATGACTTGGTATGCTTCTTTTTTTTTCTTCTTCTTTCTTTTTTTAATGGAAATAATCGATTTCAAAAGAATTCTGAATCGAAATTGAATCCAGAACAAATAAATTGCAGTGCATTGATGAATCTATATTTTTAGCCAGCCCTTGTCTCCAGTCAGGCCCTTAACTCACAGCCATGGTGTGGTTTCCCATCTCCCATAAGCGACGATGTGCGTAGGTGCTGATGCAAAGGTGTCCTGACCTCAGTATTAACCGGGTCAGCCAGGTTTACAGCTCTCCACGTGTTTTTGACTGAATAGCAACATTGTGCGGTGATTCTAAATAGTAGGTACCAAACCTTTCTTTGTATATGACTGTCTCTCATCGCTGTGTCATTCTGCCCTTGTGCAGCAGGGGGGGTGATCGCCTTCATCAGCTCGGCCTCCAGCCCAGAGTCCTGCCACAGCGACGCATCCTGCCGCCCGTCTCCGTCGGCGCCCCCCCATGGCACCCTTCTCCCAGCCGTCGGACCGCCCCCACCGGCTGCACCCCAGAAATCTGGCCGCGCCTCCAACACCACTCCTAAAGGAGGCATCACAAGTAAGACGAAAAAACGTACTCAGTCAGAATTTATCGGCGTCTAACAAAGACTTGGCAGAAATGGAACATAACATTCATTAGTATGTTTTAAGTAGTGTAAAATCCCCTCCTGTGTTGTCGTTACCTTGGTTTGAACCTTTCTATCTACATGGGGAGTGGGTCCTCTTCCACGGAGATCACCATGTTGCACCTTCATGGGGTACTGTAGCCCAGATAAGCAGCTCTAAAGAGAACGCATTTTTAGAGAGATGTTGTAGGAAGGAGTGGGGTGTGCTATCCCCATGGCTACCACCCGTTTTTGAATATCTGTACCATCGTTGAGTAGGAGTGTTATAATGAGCGATGTTGTGTATAAAATGAGCCACATACCGTGGCGTTATAAGTGTCAGAGTTATTGGAAACATTTATGGGTCGTCTTTGAGGTAGTTTCCCTGTTGGCAAATCAAGGTAGGCTCTCACTCTTTCCGATACATTTGCTATCCAAAGCAAAACTAGTGCACAGCGTCATTCAGTGCCAGTAAACACTGGCTTGTAGCACCGACTGCTATCAAGATGAATGCTCAATGCATGTAAGAGATAGAAAAAAAGCAAGGTTTATCGCTCCGGATGCAATAAGACGACAGAGACACAGATGGCTGTAACCTCGCTATGTCCTACAACACTAAGAGGGTCCATGGGGACAATGACACCCAACTTTGAATGGTTAAACTGATTTATTAACCCTTTATTGATATTGAAAAATGAACAATCGCTTTCAATGTAAAATGTCCTTTACCTGTAAGCTTTGACCTCATGTGACCTATGAATTCATAAATCAATCAAAGAACCTCATCGACACTTGGCTACTGGATGGGGTCGTAGCCTTTCACAACACAGGCCACTACAGGACACCTGACACAACACAGGCCACTACAGGACATCTGACACAACACAGGCCACTACAGGACATCTGACACAATACAGGCCAGTACAGGACACCTGACACAACACAGGCCAGTACAGGACATCTGACACAACACAGCCCAGTACAGGACACCTGCCACAACACAGGCCACTACAGGACACCTGCCACAACACAGGCCACTACAGGACATCTGACACAACACAGGCCAGTACAGGACACCTGACACAACACAGGCCACTACAGGACACCTGCCACAACACAGGCCACTACAGGAAACCTGACACAACACAGGCCAGTACAGGACACCTGACACAACACAGGCCAGTACAGGAAACCTGACACAATACAGGCCAGTACAGGACACACAGTACGGGGGAGAGGGTTAGTACGGGGAGGGAGGTGGCTCTGAGGTACCCCTCAGAGCCACCTCCCTTCCACACACTGGGCCTTTAAACACGGTGTAACGGGACGCTTTGGTTCTCCTCAGAGCTCAGCGGGCTGGTGCTGCTGTGTAAGGTGTGCGGCGACGTGGCCTCAGGGTTCCACTATGGGGTCCATGCCTGCGAGGGATGCAAGGTGAGACTTAGAAAGGCCCTTCATGGTCTTCAACGCAGTTTATGTCCACCCAAGCCCCTCCCCCTTTTCTACTCCCTCCCCCTGTCCTCCTCCCCCTCCCCCTGTCGCCCTCCCTGTTTCTCTCTCTCTGCCCCCCTGCCCCCCTGCCCCCCTCCCCCTGGTGGCTCGAGGCTCACCCCTCCCTCTTCACCTGCAGGGCTTCTTCCGCCGCAGCATCCAGCAAAACATCCTCTACAAGAAGTGCCTGAAGGACGACGGCTGCCCCATCATGCGCATTAACCGCAACCGCTGCCAGCAGTGCCGCTTCAAGAAGTGTCTGCTGGTCGGGATGTCCCGGGACTGTGAGTACCCCCTAGAGCGGGGGTCTGTACCCCCCCCAACACCAGGGGTCTGTACCCCCCACCATCTTTCCAGTTTGGACCCTGATATTATCTTCTCTGATGACTAAGCCTCATATTCTCTTTCTCTCTCTCTCTGTCTGTCTCTGTCTCTGTCTCTGTCTCTCTCTCTCTCTCTCTGTCTCTCTGTCTCTGTCTCTGTCTCTCTCTCTCTCTCTCTCTCTGTCTGTCTCTCTCTGTCTCTGTCTCTCTCTCTGTCTCTGTCTCTCTCTCTCTGTCTGTCTCTCTGTCTCTGTCTCTCACTCTCTCTCTCCCCCCCAGCTGTGCGTTTTGGTCGCATCCCGAAGCGTGAGAAGCAGCGCATGCTACTGGAGATGCAGAGCGCCATGAACAACATGATGACCAACGGCGACCTCCACGCCAACCAGCAGCTCGCCATCACGGCGGTGGCCCCCCCAGCCCCCCCCGCTGACCCCGTGGAGCCGGACCCGGAGCCGCCGGTCGCCATGGACACGGGCCCCAGCTCCGCCTCCGACAGCGGGGAGGAGGAGGTGATTGGCTCGGTGACGCGGGCCCACCGCGAGGACTTCATGTACAACCAGGAGCAGGGGCGCGGCCTCTCCTCCGGCGGAACCCCCCCCTCCCCCTCGGACCTCCAGGACGGCGGCGTGGGCGTCGCTGATGGCATCAAGGTCCCTTCCTATAGGACGCCCGGCACGGAGGAACGGCAGGAGGCCTGGACCAACCTTCACAACAACCTGTCCACTGTCGCCGCCCAGGGGCCCCCGACCGCAGGCGGCTCTGGCCCTCAGGGGCCTGAGGCCCTCAGCCCGGGGGACCGCTGCCCCTACAGACTGCCTTACACCTCCCCCGGGGGCCAGTGCCCGGCCAACCCCCACGGCTCCTTCAAGGGCCCCCCCCACCACGCCGTCGTCGGGGGCAACAGAATGCACCTGGTGAGAGCATTCTATCTCGTGTCCCCTTTCCTCCTTTTAGAGCCACCCTCTTAACTTTGAGGTTTTGTCCTTTGCCCTATGCCCCTCCCCCCCCCCCCGCCAGGTGTGTCCCATGAACCTGTCCCCCCACGTTGACCCCCACAAGTCAGGCCAGGGCGTGTGGGCAGAGTTCTCCCAGAGCTTCACCCCTGCGGTGCGGGAGGTGGTGGAGTTTGCCAAGAAGATCCCGGGCTTCAGGGACCTGTCGCAGCACGACCAGGTCAGCCTCCTGAAGGCTGGCACCTTCGAGGTACGTTCCCCCCACCCCCCCGTCTGCTAACCGCCCCTTAGTGACCACAGCCTCCTGTTCTCTCTCTCTCTCTCAATGCTGGTGGAGCCTAGACCTCCACAGAACGGGTCTGTGTTGAACCCCCAACTGACGGAGACAGTGCTGCTGCTGTGAATTTTGGCAGGTGTTAGTGGTGCGCTTTGCATCGCTGTTCGACGTTAAGGATCGCACCGTGACCTTCCTGGGCGGCAGGAAGTACGGCGTGGAGGCGCTGCGGGCCATGGGCGCCGGAGATCTGCTCACCTCGATGTTGGACTTCAGCCAGAAGCTCACCAGCCTGGGCCTGAGCGAGGAGGAGATGAGCCTGTTCACGGCCGTGGTTCTGGTGTCCGCAGGTGTTGATCTGTTCAGATTCTTTTTCTTATTATTAGACATTATGAATCACTGTACATGTTTGTTGTTAAAGCAAAAGAGTGTTTGCATGATAAGACTCAGAAGAAGAAAAACATCAGTCAGCAAACACTTACAAAGGACAGTAATTGACCCCCCCTCTCTGTCTCTCTCTGTCTCTCTGTCTCTGTCTGTCTCCGTCTTTCTCCTTCCCACTCAATCTCTCACTCCCTCTCTCTCTTCTCTAACTCGCTCCCTCCCTCTCTCTTCTCTTACTCCCTCTCTTCTCTTACTCTCTCCCTCTGTCACTCCCTCCCTCCCTCTCTAACTCTCTCGCCCTACCTCCCTCTCTCTTCTCTCTCTCTCCCCCTCTCTTCTCTAACTCTCTCCCTCTGTCACTCCCTCCCTCCCTCTCTAACTCTCTCACCCTAACTCCCTCTCTCTTCTCTCTCTCTCCCGGTGTGCAGACCGCTCGGGCATCGAGAACGTGAACTCGGTGGAGGCTCTGCAGGAGACTCTGATCCGGGCGCTGCGCAGCCTGATCTCCAAGAACCACCCGCCCAGCGACACGGCCGTGTTCACCAAGCTGCTGCTCAAGCTGCCCGACCTGCACACCCTCAACAACATGCACTCTGAGCAGCTGCTGGCCTTCAAGGTCCACTCCTGAACCCCCCAGGGTGCTGAGCCGCCCGGCGTGGTGGTAGGACACCACCACCCCCATCAGCAGCTCGCAGGAACTTGCAATCAAACCTCCGATTCATTGGACCTCTGACCTCCTTTGACGCCGCCACTAGCGCAGCTAGCTAGCACCATGTCCTCCAGAGGCCTGGAGGACAGGGAGCTGGACTGAAGAGGCCCCCACGTATGAACCAGGGGGCTGGGGGCGCTGAAGACCGTGAAACGCCATTATACTGTAGGGCTGAAAGGCCTCTGTTGTGGGGACACAGACAAACGAAGGCACTGACTCCATGTTATTTAGTTTCTCCTTGTGTTAGGTGTGCGAGTGTGTAGTAAATGAAAAAAAATATTTTTGCAGATGTTAGGAGCATCTGCTTTGTAAAGTGTAGACTTAGTTGGCATTAATAGTGCAATATGTGACTGCTTCTGGATGTTTCCTCCTGCTCCAGGTGTTTCCAGTAGCCTGGAGGCAGAAGTAAGACAGAAGAGACAATAAAGGAGATCAAATGATTGGAATGAACTGAGCAGCCACCAGATTGGCTGAAAAAAATAAAACGACCAAGAATGTCTTTGTTAGACAATGGCTCAGTGCGTCTGAATATAATTGGAGTACGAAAAAGAGTGTAACCTAATATGATCTTTGTTTTATAGGTAATTCTTTGATTCGATTTCTGTTTTTAATAGAATAACTTATCTCTCTGTCCCTCGCTCCACAACCTCATTCAGGAATTGTGGCAAATACAATGATGACATTCCACAGAAAACCACCTTATCATTAGAACACTTTTACCTTATGTGGTTTGGCAAAGCTCTTCCCTCTAGTTTTTATTTCTTTGTTGTTTTCCTAACAATGCAGAACCAGGTCTCTGGACCTGTATTTATCAGGATTTAAGGAGGAAAAATCTTCCCCACCTCCGCATTCTGAAACAAACGTTGCATGTAATTCCCTGTTAGATCGGTGCTGCTCACCCATTAGCTCGGTGCTGCTCACCCGTTAGATCGGTGCTGCTCACCCATTAGCTCGGTGCTGCTCACCTGTTAGCTCGGTGCTGCTCACCCATTAGATCGGTGCTGCTCACCTGTTAGATCGGTGCTGCTCACCCGTTAGATCGGTGCTGCTCACCCATTAGCTCGGTGCTGCTCACCTGTTAGCTCGGTGCTGCTCACCCATTAGCTCGGTGCTGCTCACCTGTTAGCTCGGTGCTGCTCACCCGTTAGCTCGGTGCTGCTCACCTGTTAACTGGCCCTCTGGGGGGCCCCCAACTTACTCAACAGCGTGTGAGGGTGCACGAGGATGAGGCGATGGTCTTTTGTGGAGGACTAACCTGCGGAGGGCTAAGGGCTGCTGTTGGACATTACAGTTCAGCTGAAGCTGTTATGGTATTTTTGAAACTGTCAGTTTGTTTGTTGGGCCTTTTGAATGCTGATAATTATATAGCTTATGTCTTTGTGGTGTGTAGGTGTAATTACATTTTACTGTGAAAGGAATGCAGTAAGGCTATAAATAGATATTATATATTATATATACATAGTGCATAAATATACAGATGAATATATCTATATAAATAAATTTTATAAGTGCAAAAGGGAAGTATTTATTTCTGGTTTAGTTTGTGTTGAGCGTCTTTGGTTCATCCTCTCTATGTAGAGGCTATTATTGTTGGATTTATTAGTTATTTAGTTAGGGTTTAAGTAAGAAACTTTATATCTTAAATCCCATCAGTAAATGGTTTCCAAGAACGCTCTTCTTCTGCCTGGCTCTTACGGGAAGAGCCATTTACTTCAGAAAATACAATGTAGTTGTTAACGACTTATTAGAGTCTAGAGATGAAAAGCTCTGGGCATCACTAAATTAATGATATGGATAGGTTGGTTCATAATGGTTTGTTGAAAGTCAATGGCAAACCCTCCCAAAAAGCATTGATCAATATCCTGTCTGAAATACGGACACAGAGAAAAGGAAACCATTAGGTCCGAAGAGGGAGATTCAAGTATTTGCTAGGCAAATAAATCTTGCTTATATGGCCCCCCAAAGCACAGAGATCGCCCCCCCCCCCCCCGTGTTTGTCTGTGAGTATGTCTGTGTGTGTGTGTGTGTGTGTGTGTGTGTGTGTGTGTGTGTGTGTGTGTGTGTGTGTGTGTGTGTGTTAGGTACCAGCTATGTAGAAACCACCAGCTCCCTCCAGAACATTTCATGTAATTGCAAGGCGTTACTCCTTACGAATTCAAGTGTTATAACACAGAAAACGACATAGATCTAGGCTCCTACACGCTGTTTTAAATACTCAATTTGTCAAGGTCGTAATATAATTATACATACTGGGAGGGACCCCCAAATATACGCTCATAATCAAAGCACAGCCCGCACTAGGACCCAGAGGAAACAGCGACGCTGCAGCTCCAGTCTGTCCCTCCCATCTCCTCTCCCCCTCCCCTCGCCACCCTCCCTTCTCTCCTCACCCCCTCTTCCTCCTCGTGCTCGAACTGACATCAGCTTAATTTAGCTGACATGTTGAACACACGACCTGTTGGAGGCGGCATTTCTTTCTTTAAAATAGAAAGTGTGACTGATGTCTTCTATCTATCAAGTTATTATCGGCACAAATATTGATTCATATTGAGATCACGTTGGAATATCCCAATAATTGGCAAACGTTTCAGCTGTTGTGCCGTTAGGCTAGTTAGCTAGCAGGCCTCAGTCACAGTCCGTGCTATCGCGAGAATATGACCTGGGCGTTGACCTATGATATGAGCTCTCGTCCAGGCGATGAACCAACCCAGTCTCGCGGAAACCATAAATCAATCATGAGGGCTATAAAGTTGAAAGTGTTTTTTGGAGATCATTCGTTGTGTCTGTAACTGAGCAGGAACAGCAGTGCCCCCTACAGGTGACGTGGGGGCTGAATGGAAAGAGGATTAAAGAATGAAGTAATGATGTAGGCCTACAAGAAGCCATGGCATATCGCCATTATTGAATTGTTTTTTGATGAGAGGAAGGGGGAAACATGATGAGAAGTGAACATTTGATATGGCTCTGGTTTTCCATCAGCATTGTTCTATAGGGTTGGGTTAGGTTTGTGGGGTTTGTGTCAAGTGCTTTCGCATCATATAATCATTTTTAAACTGTCACCCTGTGTAAGATTTTATGCACTTCTAAAACATTTCCATGTAATTCTGAGCATATGCTCTGCATCTCAAATAATTGTAAACCATCAATTCCCTTTCTGACCGAGCCACGGAGCTCTCTCCACCCCTGACCTCTGCCTCACTCTCTCAGCTAGATGTCAAGGTCAAGGTTTGAGAAGTTGGGACTACGGTAACCAATACGGACCTATTACTTGCTACCAGTCAGATATAGGTTTAGAGTAGTACAAGAGACAAGTCAATGTTTCTTTATATAATAATCTATCATTTCAAATCAGAAATGGTAAGTTATCCATTCCTGAACATCATGGCAAGAAAAAACCCTTGTTTATGGATAATATTTCTCTGATGTTCACTATGGTGCGGTCAGAGTGAAGACAGAGGGAGAGAGCATGAGGGGGGAGAGAGAGCTAAGGGAGAGTGTGATGGAAAGAGCTTGAGGGAGAGAGAGAGAGCATGAGGGAGAGAGAGAGTGAGGGAAAGAGCATGAGGGAGAGAGAGAGAGCATGAGGGAGAGAGAGAGTGAGGGAAAGAGCTTGAGGGAGAGAGTGTGTGAGGGAGAGAGAGAGCATGAGGGAGAGAGTGTGAGGGAAAGTGAGTATCCTTCTAATGATGAAGTCTTCAGGTGCCTCAAAGTTTCCACAAGGTGGCGCAAATTGCTCCATATAAATAGTCTTTACAAACGGGTATAATATTGCTAGATAGATTTAGAAAGCCAACAGACACACATACTGTGGTTAAATAGAATGCAAACACACAGAGAGCCGTATATTAGCTTACTCAAGTACAGGGGTACCAGCTTAATGTTCCCTAACTGGTGAACCTTGACCTTATTCGAGGGAGCTTCTTAAGAGCAGGCCAATGTGAAACCTATTCAAAAGGTATACAGAAACATCACCATCTGAAAATTTAGACTTATATAGCCAAGTGAAACTACGTACAGAGGAGACAAACATCATCACCACATCCTTAAAACAATCTTTATTCTCTCAAGTGCCAATTCACAGGAAGTGAAAACATCATTAACCGTGAGCATCAAATGGTCTTTAAGTGCAACTGCTCCATACCCCCCGGGCTCTCCCCCCCCCCCACACACACACCTTTATAATGCTCCCTTTCTCTCCATGAACAATCAGCTCATCCACAACAAACGTTCCAAATTTCTTAGTTTTTTGATATTGTGTGTTTGATGCTCATTTGACCGTAGATTGTTAGCTTGTTTCCTTTACTTGGTTTCCTGATGCTGGTAATGAGATGACGGTTGGCTTTACGTTCTCGTTTCATTATCATCCTTTAACACTTGTCTGACTGTCAGACTGAAGTCCAAGTGCGGTCTCTCAGGTAGTTGTGTATTGTAGAAGTGAATGTTGCACAGTCTTATCCTTGTTTACATTATGCTTTGCACAGCAGCTCGGATGCTATGCAAAACACAAACCAATGTCCATGTTATGATCCAACGACACCTGTACAAAACAATGCTGTCTGAAAATATACATCCTTTTCCTTTGTACTTGTAAAATAGCAATTTTATTTTCTTCTTTATTCATTTATTTTAGTTTCTTGTCCTACTGTGTAACCTTTTGTTATTGTTTTGTAACTGAGTAAACGTGAAAGGAGAGATTGCTGAGCTGGGTCTTCCTAGAGTCCACTATGTCCAGAGCAAAGAAGGTTCAAAACTACGTGATCCCCTATTGGATCAGCACTGGCTCCGCCCCCCCAGCCACAACACTGGCTGTCCCACTCTGGCTCAGTTGGCTCCAGTATGCCCTGCCTGCACTTCTCTCTCAGTCTCTCTCTCTGTCTCTCTCTCTCTCTCTCTCTCTGTCCCTCCAATGATTGTCTGTGCATTTCTGACTTTTTTGAGTATTTTAGTTTGGTGAGGTGTTTTGTGGATGTGAGAGGTATCTAAAAACACTGTAGCTGAGTCTATTGCTAGGTGAAGAGTAATCGACTCAGAGAACAAAGATAGAACGCAAAAGGTTTGCTTTTGAGGAGAAGAGTGTGGCGAGGGCCAGCGTCATTTACAAAGCTTTAGAATCCCCCCACGGCAAACAACCATGTCAGAGAGGCTATTGCAAAAGCAAAACATACAAATTATGACTAAAATATCCGCCTTTTTTTTGTCCAACAATTCCATGCTTGTGGAGCCTGTACCTGCCGCGAGAGGGGCCCGTTCTCTCTGAAGGCCACCTGTCGGCCTCTCAGTGAGGGGGAGCCCCTCACCAGCAGCCAGGCACACCTTGCACCCCCGTTTCATGGCATTACGTCAGGGTCCTTAGGGTGACACAGGGCTCTAGAAACGCAAGGATTCAAAATGGTTTCCTCACATCCACAGACAAAACCTCATAGTGTTACCGTTCATAAACAAGTGCCCTACTGTGGGAGGATGGAACTAATCCCAATGTTCAGTGGGTATATATATATATATATATATATATATATATATATATATATACACACACACACACTTAACCTTTTGCATAGCATCTTTTTATCAGTCTCATTCATGTCTAATTCATTTTTGTATGGATGGTATTAAGAGGTAACTTGCCCAGCTCAAAAAGACAATGTTTACTGTGGAGTTGTTTTGTTAAAAGATGGGTTGTTTGAGCCGTGCATGGCAGCTGGGGTCAGGGGAGCCAGCCGTCATGCAGCCGTCGCTGAACCCTCCAACTCACTCCTTGAACCCTCCAACACACTCCTTGACCCCTCCGACTCACTTGGTTGTGTATTTTGGCACAGTGTGCGTGGCATGGCTACTCCAGGTGGTGCTTTCCTGATGTCTGTAAGTCTTGTGGGCTTTGGTCGGATAACTCTCAAAGTTGGGCTGTGTGACTCAGGGTCCAGAATGCCCCCTCCCTCATACAGAGACTGCATGGCTAACCACTACCCGAGAACTGATCCACTTCACTGAGAAGGCAAAGTCTGTTGAGGAAGAGAGAGATTGTGTCTCTCATCCAGCAGCCAGTTTATCTGTCTTTTTAAACTAACCGATAGTCCAAATCATAAATCCTCCACCAAAACAGACGCAAAGATATTGTAAAAAAAAAAAAAAGAAGCCATACCAGCGGTTAAGGTGAACACCGACAACAGAAATACAAATAAAAAAATGATATTATATATTCAGTACCCGCATCGTAAAGGAATGGTTCCGTCCAGTACTCGGCTGAGCGCTACTCCTAAGCTACGGAATGAAACGACGGTCAGTAGTGCTAGGAACGTCCCTGGCCGCCCTGGGCCTGCGGACCCCCGCCGCCTTCATCCGCTGCTGACTGCGCTCGTGCACCGCAGCACTGAGTCGCGTACAGACTCACACACACATACACACACACACACACACACACTCATCCTCCACCACCCACACTCACGGAGCCCTTTTCACACATGCACTGCGGCCCTGAACTATCCAGGCCTCACCCGGTGGAGCCGCGAGGACGCAGGGTCCGTTTGACTGGCCGTTAAACAGACTTTCCCTGCCTGCTTCGTGTTCCAATGTCCTTGTAACGTCCCATTGAGCCCACAGAGGGGATTCACAGGACTAGATCCTGTCTCCTCTCTCCGGTACAGAGTGGATTCCCAGGACTAGATCCTGTCTCACCTCTCCGGTACAGAGGGGATTCACAGGACTAGATCCTGTCTCACCTCTCCGGTACAGAGGGGATTCCCAGGACTAGATCCTGTCTCCTCTCTCCGGTACAGAGTGGATTCCCAGGACTAGATCCTGTCTCCTCTCTCCGGTACAGAGTGGATTCCCAGGACTAGATCCTGTCTCACCTCTCCGGTACAGAGAGGATTCCCAGGACTAGATCCTGTCTCACCTCTCCGGTACAGAGGGGATTCACAGGACTAGATCCTGTCTCACCTCTCCGGTACAGAGGGGATTCCCAGGACTAGATCCTGTCTCACCTCTCCAGTACAGTAGGTGGCTCTAAATCCAAAGAAGAAGAAGAATTCACAGCAAGCGTCGATGACCTCGCTACCATGCTACCGGCGCCAAACCAAGTCATAATACATGTAGTCTGGATATCGAAGAAAAAACATCAACGTCATCATCACCAATTAGGCGGCGATCTGGGTCCGCCATCTTGGATGTGCTGTAGACCAATCCCTGCGGTTTGCGTGGTGTACTTTTTGTGTCAGGTCCTGCCTCCTGCACGCCCACCCAGGCCCACCCCTAAACCTGAACCCCACGCAGCACTCCCAGTTGGAGAACGCCGCTGACTGGACGACCTCCTGCAGTGTGCTACACGGCTGGAAGGCTCTGGACAAGCTCCGGAGTTCAGCTCTGAAAGCAGATCTACCACTCATTCTCTAACACACACACACACACACACACACACACACACACACACACAGTCTTTACACCAGACACACACAGCAGCAGCAGCGGCAGGAGGAGGAGGAAGAGGAGGAGCCGGTTCACGGTGTGAGCGGTGTTCCGGCAGTGTTCAGGGCTGTGGTCTGGGCGGTGGACCCAGAAGACGTCTACGGTGGTGGTGGTCTGGGCGGTGGCGGTCTGAAGGCTCAGTCCTCGAACACCTCCAGGAAGAGCGGCGGGAAGAGCTCGTTGGGGCATTCCACCTTCATGTGCAGGAAGCGGCTGGCGTGGCAGGCCCCGATCATGCGCAGGTCCGTCACCTTCATCAGCAGCTTGGGCCAGAAGTGGGCCAGCTTGTGCTTGCGGTAGTTGATGTAATGTTCAAAGGCCAGCAGGAACTCCTCCTGGCAACGCTCGATGCGCTCCACACTGCTCAGCCCCGGCCGGTCTGGGGGAGGGGCACACACACACACACACACAGGCAGGCACACACACACACACACACACACACACAAACACACAAACACACACACACACACACACACACACAAAGAGATTATTGTAGCGAACTATGATGAAAAGGACGATTTGTAACACACACACACACGTATTTAACATGCATGCGCACACATACACATGTTTGGTCTCTCACAGTAACACATAACTAGTATTAATGATGTGAGCCCCACACACACACACACACACACACACACACACACACACAACTCCCTCAACAACCTGGGGTCAGGCTGTTGAGCTGAGCCCCGCAAGCACCATCACAAGCCAGCGGATTTACCACGACGCCTCCATCCTGAACGGATAAATACGCCAATATACAGAATCTGTGCCTAAGAGGACCAATACAATATCAGCAAGGGGGGGGGGGGGGAGTATTGATCACCACAGCTGCTGGGGTCAATGCATCCCTCCTATCTTTGAGGTACTGCTCCTTCTTGGGTTTTAATAAACCCTCATAATCCCAAATAAACCATTGGTTTAGAAGCGCAGAAACAATGGCAATGGTACACAGGTCGACAGGTCTAAGAGAGACCGGTCTACACGGCCCAGGGAGACAAGTCAACACGGTCCAGGGAAACCTGTATCCACGGTTCAGGGAAACCGGTCTATACGGTCTAGGGAGACCGGTCTACAGGTCTCAGAGAGACCGGTCTATACGGTCCAGGAAGACCGGTCTACAGGTCTCAGAGTGACCGGTCTACAGGTCTCAGAGTGACCGGTCTACAGGTCCCAGGGAGACCGGTCTACAGGTCTCAGAGTGACCGGTCAACAGGTCTCAGAGTGACCGGTCTACAGGTCCCAGGGAGACCGGTCTACAGGTCTCAGAGTGACCGGTCTACAGGTCTCAGAGTGACCGGTCTACAGGTCACAGGGAGACCGGCCTACAGGTCTCAGAGTGACCGGTCTACAGGTCTCAGAGTGACCGGTCTACAGGTCCCAGGGAGACCGGTCTACAGGTCTCAGAGTGACCGGTCTACAGGTCCAAGGGAGACCGGTCTACAGGTCTCAGAGTGACCGGTCTACAGGTCTCAGAGTGACCGGTCTACAGGTCCCAGGGAGACCGGCCTACAGGTCTCAGAGTGACCGGTCTACAGGTCTCAGAGTGACCGGTCAACAGGTCTCAGAGTGACCGGTCTACAGGTCCCAGGGAGACCGGTCTACAGGTCTCAGAGTGACCGGTCTACAGGTCTCAGAGTGACCGGTCTACAGGTCTCAGAGTGACCGGCCTACAGGTCCCAGGGAGACCGGTCTACAGGTCCCAGGGAGACCGGTCTACAGGTCTCAGAGTGACCGGTCTACAGGTCCCAGGGAGACCGGTCTACAGGTCTCAGAGTGACCGGTCTACAGGTCTCAGAGTGACCGGTCTACAGGTCCCAGGGAGACCGGCCTACAGGTCTCAGAGTGACCGGTCTACAGGTCTCAGAGTGACCGGTCTACAGGTCCCAGGGAGACCGGTCTACAGGTCTCAGAGTGACCGGTCTACAGGTCCCAGGAAGACCGGTCTACAGGTCTCAGAGTGACCGGTCTACAGGTCTCAGAGTGACCGGTCTACAGGTCCCAGGGAGACCGGTCTACAGGTCCCAGGGAGACCGGTCTACAGGTCTCAGAGAGACCGGTCTACAGGTCTCAGAGTGACCGGTCTACAGGTCTCAGAGTGACCGGTCTACAGGTCCCAGGGAGACCGGTCTACAGGTCTCAGAGAGACCGGTCTACAGGTCTCAGAGTGACCGGTCTACAGGTCTCAGAGTGACTGGTCAACAGGTCCCAGGGAGGCCAGTCTATTCGGCCCAGGGAGGCGTGTCCTAGGGGCATATAGGGTGAAATAACAGCGCTATTTTACTGCTATATATGACTTGCAAGAGGAAACAACTTAACAGCAATAAATCAAAGACCTATATGCCAATGGCCTTCATGTGAACACCAATATACATTACAAGGCATTGATATCAAAGTTGGTGATGACCCACAAAGACAATGAACATGCCTGACTTTAACCAAACTTTGATTGAACAATTGAACAATCATCCTCAACTCTGTGTGTGCGTCTGTCTGTATGTCCGTATGTATTTGTCAGATATTTGTCTGTGTTTGTAAAGTGTGAGACTGGAGAGTCAACGACCTTCGAAACAACCTTGTCCTTGAGTGTGAGATAGGGGCTGAAATAAATAAAGTTAATATCAGTGATATTAAAGGGAGGTAGAGCCGGACAGGGAACAACAGCAACAACAATAACAACAACAACAGCATGGGAGGGGGGGGGGGGGGGGGGGCTCCGCCTACCCGAGGACAGAAGCACCACGGCCTGCAGCAGGGCCACCTCCGAGTCGTCCAGGTTGAAGGAAGACAGCGACACTCCCAGGTCGAAGATGGCGTCCGACACCACGCCCAGCCCCCCGTTCTTCAGCTGGCCCCGCGTCACCGCCATCTCCCCGTTCAGCGTCAGCGTCTCGCTCTCGGGGTCGTAGCGCACGGCGGCGCGCAGCGACATGATCTCCATGCAGCAGCCCTTCAGCAGGATGATCTGGTCCTCGCAGGGCAGCTGGGGAGGGGAGCACAACACTTAGCACAACACTAAGCATAAGGTAGCATGGAGCGCTTAGCACAACGCTAAGCCTCCGAAAGCATGAGGGGGTTAGCACAACACTTAGCATCAGCTAGCATGAGGAGGTTAGCACAACACTAAGCATAAGGTAGCATGGAGCGCTTAGCACAACGCTAGGCCTCCGAAAGCATGAGGGGGTTAGCACAACACTTAGCATCAGCTAGCATGAGGAGCATTATGAACATGCATGCAGCTGTATGATTAAAACATTAGAATGTAAGTACAAACTCTGACTCCCCCCCCCCCCCCCCCCCCCCCCCCCCCCCCCACCCTCTCAATTATTGTGTCATTGGAACCACGGAGAAACGGTCCAATCCGCCCATGGTTCAGGCGGTAGCAAACGGCACCCAGGCTTACCTCACAGAACATGGGCAGTTTTTTGGCAAAGTCCACCACGCGGGTAATGGCGGGGGTGATGATCTTTGTAAACTGACTGAAGGCTTCTATGTCCACCTTGCTTCCCTCGGGTGCGCTGACCATGGGCACTGGACCGATGTCTTCAGGCTGGATTGGGGGGAGGAGGACACACAGACTACAGCGTGAAAACACTCCCCCAATCAGAGGCCATAACAAACATCATCAGGAAGCAGAGACACATACACACGCACACACTTCATACACAGCATATAGAGATTACTTAGCAAGGCTCGACTTGGGTAACCCACTGAAGTGTAGTGGTTACAAAATAAATGTGATCAACAGTGTTGTGTGTAGGTAAATGGGTAAATGGAAGAATATTCTCAGGAATTATCAGCCTCTTACCTTATCTTCCTTCACCCCCACTGCACTCTGGTCAGAGGTACAGAATAAAGGCCATGTTATTTCATTTAGGAGCATTGCTTCCTGGCCTTGCTGTTGGATAGTCAACAGGGATTGTGCCGTTTGTGGAGGAGGGGCTCACCAGGAACTTGCGCTTCTGCTTCCAGTGGTTCCCCTGGGCGTTGGTGGCCACGTGGGCCTCCATCACCATGCGGATCAGCTCCCACTCCTCCTGGGTGGGCTCCGGCCGCTCTCCCGGAGGCTTCTGGACCCCCTCCTTACGCCGCCGCTGACGGTTCTCCTCGATCAGCTTCCTCTTGGCCAGACGCTTGCTGTCGTCCAGCACCACTGGATAGGGGGAGGAGGAGGAGGAGGAGGAGGAGGAGATGGAGAGGGAGGGGTAGGAGGAGGAGGAGGAGAGGGAGAAGGAGGAGGAGAGGGAGGGGGAGGGGGAGGAGGAGGAGGAGGAGGAGAGGGAGGGGGAGGAGGAGGAGGAGAGGGAGGGGGAGGAGAGGAGGAGGAGGAGGAGGAGGAGGAGGAGGAGGAGGAGGAGGAGGAGAGGGAGGGGGAGGAGGAGGAGAAGAGGGAGGGGGAGGAGGGGGAGGGAGAGGAGAGGAAGAGGAGGAGGAGGAAGAGGAGGAGGGGGAGATGGAAGAAGAGATGGAAAAGGAGGAGGAAGAATAGGAGGAGGGGGAGGAGGAGTAGGTGGAGGGGGAGGAAGGTGAAGAGGATGAGGAAGAGGAGGGGGAGGGGAAAGAGGAGGAGGAGGAGGAGAGGGAAGGGGAGGAGGAGGAGGAGGAGGAGAACACAAGGAGGGATATTTGATTGATTGATAAATCTCAAGTTCAACAAGGATGTGTTGCAGGACGTTTTGCCGGTCGACCAGGAAAGTAAAAACTTACGATCTGTTGCCATGCCGACCACGATGCACTTCTTGAAGCGACATTCCTGGCACACGTTGCGTGTGACCTTGTCGATGACACACTTGGCCTCAAACTTACAGGCGTACGAGGGGCTCAGGTTCTTCTGGATGGTCCGCCGGAAGAACCCCTGCAGTGGGTCACATGGGTGCACAGAGGGGATCAAAGACCACACTACTGCAGTAAGGCTGGGTGGCCATGACACTGAACACAGGGACACTCCTTTAGTCTTGAAGGGGGCCTGTTACCTTGCAGCCCTCACAGGTGATGCAGCGGTAGTGGTAGCCGGTGGCTTTGTCCCCGCACACGACGCACAGCTCGTCTTTGTCGAGGTAACTCGGGACGTACCCTGGGGACACAAAGAAGAACAAGCATCAACTACAAGTGTAGATGAAATGATTTCAAGTGAAACGGGTAAAACACAGACACAGGTTTAAAGAACTCACTACTTATGGAACAGGCTATTTATGTGCGTCATTGCAGTCTCAAATCTGCACAAAGGGCATTGACAAAATATTTCCCGAGCATCTGTGAGGATAGTTTACGGTTAGGGTTTTGTTACGGCGGCTGGGATCGATTATCAGTTCATGTTTCTACACAATGGGGCCTCAATAAGTGACATGTGTGTCTTTAAAGGTCAATAAGGGTTTAACGTTTTCCGGCTGATTAAATAGTTCAATATAAAATCAATAAAGTCAGCAGCTAGCTTGCAAGCAAGTCAATTATGGGAGCAATACTAGTTATGAAGCTTATTAATCCACGTTTTCTATATTTTTGTCCTTCCTCTGGTTGAATAGAAATCCAACTCTTAAATTGCTTTGTTTCTTCACTGGTGAGTCCCTTTGCAAAACGGTTTGCATATTTTGTCTTAGTCAAAAAGTGAATAGCAAGTAGCTTTTCTTTATCTGAAGTATTAATTGTAAATAGCGGAGTGTGTTTAATTCTATTATTGCAACACTGCCAAATTTCTCATTTTCTGCAACTGAAAATGAAAGTAGAAGATGAACACAAACAATATTTCTAATCCCAAACCAGGGGAAGTAAGGGGTTGACTCCAGCATGAAAGAAATGGGAATCATCTAGAATAAATGCAGCTCTGCTCCTGGATTCTGGTGGCCTTGGGATGCCTCACTAAGGAGGTTTCCCTCGTCCATGTGGGCCTGCTCTTTATTTGGCAAGCCCACTGGGGTCGGGCCTAATGAGGCAGACCTCCAGCTCTTTACTGGCGGGCCCACTTGGGTGGAGATTAAATTGGGCAGACCCCCAGAAGACCGGGTCAGTGGAGGACCAGTGATCAATAAGGGTCTGCCTTCTGTTCTCTGTTCAGGTCCCCGCTTACAACACAATCAATAACCCCCCACTCGCCTCCAGTGGGCCCCCCTCAGCATCAGACACAGCCCCCAAAACCCCCCCATCACCTACACCTCAACCAAATAACAGAACATTTTAATGCAAACAGTTCAGTTTGCATTAAACTGAACTGGAAGCCAGGATCTTCTAACCATCTCAGCCGAGTAATACAATTTTACCAAATGCCAAATAAATGTAAAACAAAACGTCAAAAAAGCAGAAAGGTGCATCTAGGCAGAGCAGCGAAGCCCCACTGAGGAGCTCGTTATCAGGAGGCTCACGGGGCCGTACCTCTCTGACGCTCTCCCTGCGTCCAGTGCAGAGCTGCAGTGCAGGGCTGCCAGGGCTCGCACTCTGCGACCCCTCTCTGGGACAGATTACGGGCTGCTGCCCCAGAGAAGAAGGCTGCTGCCCCCTGGTAGTCACGGTAGTCCCTGAGAGACATCTCCAAGTTGCAGAGTTTGCCAGTGAAGCCGGGCGTGTAGGAGGAGCTGAACGGCGCTCCAGGCGCCCAGGCCTGCTCCGTGCACGGAGGATGGAGCGGGCCCAGAGGCTCCAAGGGGCCCTCGGCGGGGTACATGCAGTACTCTCCGCCCCCGGGGACCAGGTATCCCCCCGTGCTGGCGTGCAGCCCGCCGTACAGTTCTGCCAGGCAGGAGTTCATCACAGACATCCTTGAGGCGACGCGCCACCATGGATCAAAAGAGTCAAAAAATAAAGTCCATCCGGTGGGGAAAAAAGTACCCAAAGATTCTGGATGAAGTTTAAGCCAATGAGCAGTGGAATGAGCCGTTTAACCTGACTAGAAGATTACATTAACGTAGCAGGTGTGTTAAGGTTACACACTTCCAAACACACTTTGTTTGGTTGCCCAAACATACGACAGCAGATGAGTGTGTTCCTAGGAAGGGTGTCCTTTCTGGGGAACCTTTTATCCACTCAATCCCGTCTGAATTAGGAAGCAGATTTATGACCGCACCAGCCTCTAATCTGATCTCCACCAATCAGGAAGTGCCCCACAGGGGGAGGAGTCAGCGATTAGTGAGAGACGCTGCACTCCTGATGCTGTCCAGGAACCAGAAACTCAGAAATACAGGAACTGTGTTCTCTGTGTTCTGTTGGTCACATGATAGTTCCACTATATTTAACAGTGCTGCTATTTACCTTTCTCATAAATTATCGAATATCTAAAATCTTTTGAGTTCAGTGATTATTCAGACGACAAAAACATAAATTACATAAGATGTTCTGAAAGACCGAAAAGACGGATTCATTCAAATTGAATGGACAGTTACAAAATATATTTTTGAAATACGCGTTTCTGAATATTTCAGTTTGATATTGAATAGACAAAAAAAATGATATTGGATGTCATATCAGTTTGTTAAGTTAGATTCTTACCTAACCTGTGTGAGGCCTTTAATACATAGAAATAACTCCTGAACCCAGCTAATGACTGAACCCCATCAGACAGGTCCCATAGGACAACCCCATCATCCTTCATCATAGTCTCAGAACACCACTGAACTTTTGGGTTGGACTCAGCTCCACACCAGAGGAGAGAGGCTCACATGAGGGGGCGACTAGGTAGCCGAGTCCCAGAGGGACCCTCCACTCATAGTGATACTGGATGTGTATCACTCTCTACAACTCAGTCTGTTTCTTTTAACAGGATACATTGTGGATGGGTTCAAATGTATAATGTCACAAACACATGCTATACATGTATAACATATGTTCCAAAATGCTATATTCCCATTAAGGATAAAGATATCCAATTAAAACATAGCCATCAATCAATGGATTAAAAATTAATGAAATGACCAAAAACAATAGATGATTCATTTCCAGCAGATCAATATAACTTTGAGATCAATATGCTCTAGCTGTTTAGAGATAGGCAGTTTAAGGTCAATCGACTTGCCTAGAGGGGTTGATACTTAAATGAAGCGGTGATTTTGTCTTATCTTTGAATTTGTTAATGGATTTAGTATGAGGCCTTCATATTATCTGTCAACGCTTTAATCAGTTTTCTGCTCAGGACCCGTATACCACTGTACTAACAGGGTTGCAGGAACTTGGAATGCCCTAAACTTTTGTTCTTTTGGTAAATGTACCAGATTCTACTATAATAAAAACTAATGAAATAGATTAATTTCCCACTCAAAATCCATTTATTTGGGAAAGAAACCGTTTTTGAAATCCATTGGTGCCTAAAAGACAAGGTTTTAAAACAAACAAACCCAGGGTCACAAAGTCAAGGCTCTTTCCTTTCCTAATGGCAGCTATGTACACAGCTTGAGCCTTGACAACAAATCGCAAAGCCATGTTTACAAATCCAAGTGTATAACTTCAAAAAGAGTTGCCCTTATCAAACAGTGGCTATACTCCTGGGGGAAGCTCTGGATGTGCAGCTTCTGACTTTAAAAGATGCTGAATACCTTTTCCATTCATTCAATACTAAAGCTCCTCTGAAGGAGCTCTGATGAGAAAGACGCTCAGTGACATGATGTGTTAAGAAGTGTTCAACTGCAAGCTATTAGTTAAAATACATAAAATAAAGTCAAAAGAAAACACACACACAGACACATTACACACACACACCATTTTTTGTTTTGTTGAGTCATCCAATTTACAAAGTCCCTTCAAGCACGATAACAAAATGGCTGAATGAATATTCAACAAGCGTTGACACTCTAAATAATAATTCCATCCCTACTCTGGAGAGGGCATGGCATGAAATTAAATGTGCACGATGTTCTACTCCTCTTCCCGCTCTTCCGTACATAAATGGACCTCTGCCACTTCCCTCACAGCAGTCTGTTGAACAAATACCCCACCTCACGCATCGACTGGTTGGTGTTGGGCTTTAGGAACCGTTTGTGGAACATTGGACTGGAGCCAGTGGGCCCCAAGGGACCGGGGATACCCGAGGAGGACATGTCCCAGGAACACCTCCTTACCAGCTCAGAGTACAACAGCCCACTCCATAGGGTTAAGACGGAGGTGCTCTAATGCAGGGTCAAACCTTTGTCGAGCTACAAGCAGGACCTCTGACTGAAAAGTGTCTTCATGGCCTGCTGCTCTTCTTCTAACACTACTGACGGTGTGGAAGAGAAGGCGCAGTGTGAAGGCCATCATGTTTTTAATAAACATCCGCTTAACTCATCATACTTACCCCTTGACCCCTTGACTAGACCCCCTAATCCTGTTGGTCCTTAGCTTGGGGGCGGCCATGGCCATCCCGAGAGGGGGTCGATGGCCAGGCCGGCCCTGTCTGGGGCAGGAAGGGGACTGGCCAGGGCGAGATGGCTCAGGCGGACCCACAGGGCCCTCCACTAAGTGATGGCTGCCCTGAGGCTGTGGTGTCTGGGGGCCTTTGACGCTCAGTTTGGTTTGGGGACCTGAGACTGGTTTTGGTTTGGGGACCTGGGACTGGTTTTGGTTTGGGGACCTGGGACTGGTTTTGGTTTGGGGACCTGGGACTGGTTTTGGTTTGGGGACCTGAGACTGGTTTTGGTTTGGGGACCTGGGACTGGTTTTGGTTTGGGGACCTGGGACTGGTTTTGGTTTGGGGACCTGGGACTGGTTTTGGTTTGGGGACCTGGGACTGGTTTTGGTTTGGGGATCTGGGACTGGTTTTGGTTTGGGGAGCTGAGACTGGTTTTGGTTTGGGGACCTGGGACTGGTTTTGGTTTGGGGACCTGGGACTGGTTTTGGTTTGGGGAGCTGAGACTGGTTTTGGTTTGGGGACCTGGGACTGGTTTTGGTTTGGGGACCTGGGACTGGTTTTGGTTTGGGGACCTGGGACTGGTTTTGGTTTGGGGATCTGGGACTGGTTTTGGTTTGGGGAGCTGAGACTGGTTTTGGTTTGGGGACCTGGGACTGGTTTTGGTTTGGGGACCTGGGACTGGTTTTGGTTTGGGGACCTGGGACTGGTTTTGGTTTGGGGACCTTTGTTTTTTGGTCCTTGTTCTCATGATGTTCTGTTTCTAACAATACAGGTTTATCTTCTTGTCCAATAACACCGAAGCCGTGTTCAATTCATAAACATAACGAAGGCTCTATGGCATTATAATGTAGTTCTGATGTGCGCAGGTCAAGTCATAATGCATCAAATACATATATCTCTATTAAGCTTCTCCCGAGCTAAATGAGTAGAGACCAGAACCACCAGCTCTGAAACATCAGCTGAAGAAGAAGGCGAGGGGAGAATAATGTGTGTGATGTATAAAAATAGATCCCGTCAGATTTCCACAAAGGGCGAGCCCTGTAATCATGTGACCATCTGCTCCCCCCCCCCCCCCCAATGAGACTCCAGACCCCCAGCAAGGGGAGACATTACCGTTCTGAATGGCCTCATCGGTCCAGCGGGGGGAACTTTTGTCTCCTGGCTCTGAAATATAGAAGCACTTATAAATAACGCAGAACAACAACACAGCAGATCAGGAGAAAGACGCAGACTGCTTTTTTCTGTTGGTTCTCCGTTTTACCTCAAATTGAACCAAAGCTAAATGACTATTCAGAACATCATCAGTGTTGTTCTGACTGTGTGTTCCTGGTGTTGGGTCTACTGTAGAGCTAAGGTGAGGTAAGGTAAGGGCATTATGGGTGGTGGAGGAGGGAGCCATCAAAGTGGATATTAAAGGCCAAAACACAATATCTACGGCTGGAATACATACTGTTCAGCACTTCATTTTATAGAAATTTGATCATTCAGAAAAAAACGGATAAAAGACGGCAATCATCTTTGACTTTATAATTTTCTTTCTTGATTCATAACTTCCTTCTTTTGAATTGTGGTGAATTGTAATTTCAGTACACAACTGGAAACCATTATGTAAAACAAATGAATACAATTGTTTGTATGTATGATGATTCTTATTCTCTTAGTACTGTGTGTGTGTGTGTGTGTGTGTGTGTGTGTGTGTGTGTGTGTGTGTGTGTGTGTGTGTGTGTGTGTGGGGGGGGGGGGGGGGGGGGGGGGTACTACCAAAGGTAACCCGGATGGGGGGCTGACGGAGAAAGATGTGGGGGACCCCTGTTCTAAATGGTCAATGTCATGTGTGTGTGTTCCCTCCGAATGTAGACAATTAGTCAATATCACTCTGCTTATGTTTCACGTGGTCTCAGGAAACCACTCAGTAGGCATGCTGTTGTTTTTGTGATCACCTGACATACTGCTGGGCTTCAGGGCAGAATCTTCATCCTCAGAGCGGCCACAGACATCTGGATCGCTGCCTGAAGACAGATGGACACATACGGACGGATCAATGAGAGTTCACCAAACCATAACACCATCATTGTGGTTCCATGGGAAGTTACATCTGTCATGCGTACATTTTAATATCCAAACAGGTAGGCTACCATTAATTGTGATGTAATTTTTTTATTTTCACATACAAAGGCTATTTTCACTTTCGGCGATATGAAATCCCCACTTTATTGTTATTGTTTTTATCCCAGCGAAGACTGTCACGTTTAATATCTTTTATGTTTTGAACGTTTCCAGATCCTGTTGTCCTCATTTGCCCCCGTCTCCTTTTCCCTTTTGGGGCAGCGCCATCTAGTGGTCGCACGTTGTTCTTCACTCCACATACAGAGCTTTAGCAGTCCAAATCGAAATCTCCAAGACGACTGAGGTTGGGGATATATTTAAAAGCCTGCATCCGTTTTTTTTATCATCCATAAATTCTCTTGTTAAACTCAGTCATGATGATTGCTTCCAAGTATTCAAGCTTGTAGCTTAACATCCGTCTGCTTCTCGTCTCTAACCGAGGTGTTCAGTTACAGAGCGCATTCTGAACAAATGATTCACTATTGGAGGGAGATCTACAGAGGGTAGCAAGATGTAAAGTTGTCTTAACCCAGCTACAAGTTGCACATGCGTGTGCATGTGTGTGCATGCGTGTGCATGTTTATGTGTGTGTGCATGCACGTGTACGCGTGCGTGCGGATGTGTCAGTGTGCTTGTGTGTGTGTGTAAGCATTCCTACAGCCCTGCATCAACACAACAGCCCGGTTCACGCTGTGAATCGTGATCCAGTGGGAAAGAATGCAGAGCACAGCTGGATTCAGCACGTTTACTGTCCAGAGGAACGGAGGATAAGTCAACATTTCAAGTCCTTAGCAGTATGTCGTACAAGAGGACAGCATGTTCCTACAGACCGTAGGAGGGCTGCAAAACGGGCTGCTGGGCAGAGAAATATGACAGAGAGGAGGAGAAAGAACAACATATGTGTGTCTCTGGGAGTTTGTGCGTGTGTGAGTGTGTATGTGTGTGCGAGTGTTGACGTGCGTTTGAGTGTGTGTGCCTGCAAGTGTGTATACGTTTGTGAGTGTGCATGTGCGTGTGCGTGTGAGTGTGTGTGTGCCGAGCTGCACATTATCCTTGTGTGCTCAAACCCAGCCCCCGACTCTGCCCATGTTGTGTGTGAACCCGGTGTAGGGGGCTGGCCTGAGGCCTGCGTCTCCCCCCCCGTGGCGCAGAGCATAACTAATGAGCAAAACCTGACGGCGAACACACACACTGCCTGTGACCAGCCGGGGGGGGGGGGGGGGGGGCACAACCTCAAAGCCATCGCAAAACCTTCTCCCGTAACTCGTCCCTGGAGAGCACTCTGCGTTCCCGATGAGCAGCTGGGGCGACCCTGGCCCCGGCCTCGTACAGAGGGCCTTCAACACGCACACGGGCCCTGGTTCCATTTGTGAGGACAGACAGACCTGAGCCTGCGTTGGCTGTGCTAGATGGACCCCTTCACAGGGCAGCTCAACCAGGGTGGTTTGTCGCGGGTCGGTCTGGGGGCGCACCGTAGAAACCAACAGTAAGCTAGGTGAACGGCTCGTCTCAGACGCTGGGTCGTCACCGCTGATGAGACACGTTCACTCAGAAGGCGCAGAGCCCCGCATCGCCTCAAGCAGAGCGGCACGCAGTCCTGCTGCTAGCACTGTGTGTGTGTGTGTGTGTGTGTGTGTGTGTGTGTGTGTGTGTGTGTGTGTGTGTGTGTGTGTGCGTGTGCGTGCGCTACACGAAGAGGGACAATCCAGTCAGATTAGTCTTCATAATCACATGCACATAACACCATTTACAAATGTGTTACGATAGGAGCTCTGACACCCAGAGGCGACGCATTCAGAAGAAGATAAGCAACATCAAGCAAGACTGAAGCAGAAGGCACAAAACCAGCAGGCTAAAACAGGCAGCCCAGAAAACATCACAACGCATACCTGCTGACCGAAATACATGTTTACAAACCACGCTTGACCAGGAGGGGAGGGTTCACACACATATTCAGCAGCGCGGACACATTATAAATAATCACCTAGTGTCACATTTTAAATAAATTGCAAAACAAGCCACACACATATTTCTTAAATAGTGGCAAGACAACTACAATATTGTGAATGTGTGCGTGCACACACACACACACACACACACACACACACACACACACACACACACACACACACACACACACACACACACACACACACACACACACACACACACACACACATACGTGGGTGAAAAGTACACACACTGTACTGTGTGTGTACTTTGTCACATTATGCCCTCTTTCTTTGATCTTTCTTCTGTCTGGGTCTCATTTGAACGATGATCATATGTGCTTCATCATTACCATATATGATGTAGACATATATTTGGGCAGGACATTTGAGGAGGATATATGTTTTGGGAGTCAAAGGCCTTTGCCCTTGCACAGTCATGCCATGTTGTTAAGCCTGTGTGACACCGGGTCCTTGGCCAGCGTCTAGCGGCCGCCACTAGGACTAGTGCCACCTAGTCTCAGCCCCTACTAGACATTATGGCTGCCCACCAGGAACGCCTGGACATCTAGCCTGAGAGGGACATATAGAGCGGCCTGGAGCTGAGAGGGACGTGTAGAGCGGCCCAGAGCTGAGAGGGACATGCAGAGCAGCTTGGCCTGCTGTGGTGTGTATTAAATAATCACACATCTAAATTGCAGTGTATGTAGTTTGAACGTGTATATATATATATATATATATATATATATATATATATATATATATATATATATATATATATATATATATAGTATATTAAACAGATGACCAAGCAATGTAATGAGTCCCTGTGTGTAGCGGTGGTCACCTGCCCAGGAGACTCCTCTGTTGAGCCGTTGGTTGGTCAGTATTTCTACACAAAAGGCTAACCCTAAACCACAGCCAAACCAAAACCTAATCCACGTGGATACGTCGGGCTAAATCCTTTCCCCAGGGATAAAATCAGAATGTTTATTAATGACTCCGACTAACATGTCAGCAGTGAAGAGCATGGCCGTGTGCGCCCCAGAGACATGGGTGCACTCACACTGGAGAAATAAGAGATTAACACTGACTTGCTTAATTGGTGGTAACTATCGCAGACATTTCTTTGTGCAACTTAGTGCAAACAAACGAGTAGTCGCTGAGATTTGCACTGTGCATTCGATGATCTTTTTGGGAGATGTTTTGCAGTAGTAACTGTGTTTCCTTAGCACTACTCCAAGGGGGCTGGCTGAGGTGAGACTGAAGAGTAAAACGATGCCCCCTTAGTTCAATAAGCACATCCTGCTTGACAAGGCTTGACACAGAAACCACCATGCACGCATCCTTGAGAGTATCCATACTTTTTTTTTGTCCTCATTTACTCTATTGCATTGTAGCTTTGGAGAATTATTACTTTTATCCTTTACAGATTCAAATTGCCAAGTCAGTGTGAAGTGAAGTTAATCATTTTCCAGTGTTTTTCCTGACCAGCTCAACATTCATTTTGGCGGTGTGGATGCACACAATAAAAAACATTTCCCAAACTGCAGCGGAGAAAAGAAAACACCATTTCACAAGCACACCAATAGTTTGTTCACCCATTGGGTGACAGAAAGATGTGCATCTGCATAATTAAGCTTTAACCATGGATTTAAATTAGGGTAAGGTGTAAATAAATGTTTTCACCAGAGTTTCATGGTTTACGGTGGTAGCCCACTTATGACTTCCGCTCCTCAGTACTGCAGCCACAGACTCAAAGAGCTCTGCACTGATTAAGAACTAGTTCTGGAAGCCACAGACACATCATATATGTAATGTTACCCAGCATTGGCCAATGATGTCAATTACGTGTGGGTCTGCATCCACTACCACTCAGTCTTGGAGCTAAGGGCCAACGTGTCTCATAGAGATTTGCTATGCAAAGCTAACCCAAGGAGCAGATCCCGGCTGGTTGTTTAGCGTGGACAGTGCCCGGTTCACAAAAAACACGCAGGTACACACACGCACTCACATGGACGCACGCACGCACTCACATGCAGCCAGGTCCGCACGCACGCACACCCGCAGGCAAGTAAGGAAGAACACGCACGCAAGCGCACAAACGTGCACGCACGGCGCAAGGATGCACGCAGGCAGGCACATACGCACACCCACACACCTACACACACCCACACAGAAGACTCTGGATTAGAATGCATTGCTCAAGGGTTTTGGAGATGTATTTGTATCCTCTAGGGCAGGGCTATTCAACCTCCTTAACAAGTGGGCCGAAAAGGAAAACCACTGGGGGTTCATGGGCCACACATAGAGTAAAACTACGTCAATGACTTAAGTAGTGTTAACTTAATATATATAGTACTACTACATGGAATAAACTTGTCAGATGCATTCCTTTCTTCTTCACTTTTAATCGTATCATTATAAAAGATTTTGTTCTCACATATTTTGGACACGTATTTAGAATTCAACAATGTTGTTTGAATCATCACAAAACAGAACTACTGTACATATGAGACATTTTGAGCCAGTCAGTGAGAGAGATTGCACTGCCTTGTTTGCCTAGTTTGGCTCATCCTGAGACACTCATGGAGCTTCTCATAGGTCATGGAGCAACGTGCCCTTGTTCTGATGGCATTCATATGAGAAAAGCTAGACTCACACGTATCGGTTGAGCCATACATTGTCAGAGTAAGTGATGCCAGTTCCTGATTGTGGGGTACTGATACTGATACTTTATTTTATGTATTTTTGCGGGCCAGAAAATAATTAAGAGGGGCCGTATTTGGCCCACAGGCCGCTAGTTGAATAGGCCTGCTCTAGGGGTCTCCCAGGAGCCTGAGTTTGGGCCCCTACCTGCTCTCCATGTGCTGCTGCCTTGAGCTGCACAACTGAAACACATTCAGTCTGCAAGTGAGCTGCATTTGCAGCACCCAAAAGGTTTGTGAGATTACAGAAACTATAATGCATTGTAACTGAATTCTTCGGTGCCACTTGAAAGATGGCAAGGCATCAAACAGATGGCGAGACATGAAAAGAAACTGGCTGAATGAAACTTATTAAATTCCATAGCTTTCGTCGATCTAATAACAAAATAGGCAAACATATGAGGGAAATTAAGGTACACATCTTCAATGATAATATGATGGGAAACACAATATATATATATATTATATATCTATATAAAGGATCTTACTTTCATACTACTGAAAGTTACCATATTTAATGGAGCATCATTTATGTAATGTGACAGTTTGACCTTTCTCATTAAAGCTCCCTAATATTGAATTCAGGCCCTCAGCCTTCTTTATCGTTTGAAGTGTTGCAGCTAACTTTAACAGCTATTGTTTGAGTGTAATTTGTTAGAATGGCAAAGCCCCCCATAAACTAGTGGTGAGAACATCTGTTCTTTGTTCATTGTGCCTTTGCGTTTGCCAAAGTGGAATTTATTCCTCTCCCTGCTCTCTTCTGCCCAATCAGGGCATCTTTTCCCTTATTGGTCCATCATGTCTGTCTATCCCAGGTGTGTGTTTCACACAATGCCATCTTACCTACCGCAGCCTGTGTCCTCATGATCACATTCTTTCATCGCAACAGTTTTGGGGTGATAGAAGGGGAACAAATTTTGCACTGCACATCAGAAAATGGACGCAGATAGGCATCCACAGGCACAGACATAGCAAAGAGCATATGGCCCACAGACTGATCTCATGACAACGTAGGCCACATTCCTTTTCAAGGACACATACCTCATTGTAAGAAACATCCGAGACTATTTTACCATGGTTGGAATTACAACGTTTCAAGAGTTGTCGAAAAAATACTAATAATTCTTTCTCTTTCATACGCAGGATTCAACCGTAAGAGATGACAAAAGGTTTGGAGAGGCTGGACCCCACCCTCCACCAGAGAGAGAGGCTGGACCCCACCCTCCACCAGAGAGAGAGGCTGGACCCCACCCTCCACCAGACAGGGGGCCATGAGCGGTTCTGCTCTGCTAGGCCAAGACCAGTTACTTTGACAAGGAACTAGTCTACCAAGTCTTCCATGCAGCCCCCCTCCAGTCAGAGGAACCAGCCCCACATGCTACTCAGTCTCCTGATTGGTTATTCCTTCAAACAATCAATCTTTTTTCACCTATTATTTACTTTCCGGATAGGGTTATTTTGACGTAACTACTGCATTAGCCAGCCTTGAAAGGAGGGGTTCTTACCGGTTTTCTCCATGTTTATATGTTCCCCCCCTGGGACATATAGACTTTGCTTCTTTGAGGGAGAGGATGTCATCAAAGGGGGCCAATGGGACCCATCAGATCCTTCTGGAGCTTGTGGTGTGTTGTGTGGATCCTACTTCAGTAGAGACCTGCTCATTACTGCCCCCAAAGTGTCAGCCCTGGTTTGAATCATTAACGCCTGACCTTTTTATTTGAGATTTGTTTCTACCCTCTTCCCAGGTTTTTCCCCATTCGCCAGATGGACCACTGGGAACTGGGAACGCTTGGGAATCTGTCTGAACATTCCATATCCATCACGGATCCTGGCAAAGGGCTGTTATGTCTGTCATCCATAAATTGGCTCTTAAAGGGAGGATTGGTCCTGCTCCTAATCTGGATTTAAAGGAACAAAGCTTCAAACAGTGCTTTGCAAGATAAGATGCAAATACAAATACAAATACAAATAGCCCTCTATTGGTCAAACGCATGCCACTGCACGACCTGGCTGTTATTGGCCGTTCTGAGTTTCCTGAGCCCATGACTTGTAGTGAAGCCTGGACAACCGTACAGCCATCTGTCTGCTAAGGAGAGGGCTTCCATACGGCCCTGTTTCTGAACACTTCAAAGCAATAAGATAGTGGACAGGTTTCCATTTTAGACATGCGAGTGTCTGCCAAATTATTTCAGACTTGTATCTTCGATCTAGTGTCATATACGGCAGTGTAATGCTCTTGCGCCTATTCTGGGTAATGTACTGTAACAAAGTGGAGATGTAGGGGGCTACGATCAACGATCCAATCGCAGATACGGACTGACATGACCAGATCGCACCAAGGGTGAGTTCTTTTTGAATCACCCATCACCCATCACTACATTGCATGTGACTGCCAGAGGGGGAATGCTGGCCACACATGCCAGTCTCAGAGCAGCCTTAAGTGGTGGTGGTGGTGAATGTCCCTTTAAGACCGGGTTAACACTGGAGGCACAACAGCCTCCAGTGTTCATGATAGTTTTTACTGGATGCACGAAAAACAGAAGAGAGGGACGAGCTGGCTCTGTCTGTTTGGGATCTCGCTTCAAATACCAACAGAAGTGACGTCTACCAACATCGTTGATCAACCTTTAAGTGGTAGTGGTGGCCGTCCCTTTAAGACAGTGTTAGCAGCCTTCAGTGGTGGTGGTCGCCGTCCCTTTAAGACAGTGATACCAGCCTTCAGTGGTGGTGGTGGCCGTCCCTTTAAGACAGTGTTAGCAGCCTTCAGTGGTGGTGGTGGCCGTCCCTTTAAGACAGGGTTAGCAGCCTTCAGTGGTGGTGGTGGCCGTCCCTTTAAGACAGGGTTAGCAGCCTTCAGTGTTGGTGGTGGCCGTCCCTTTAAGACAGGGTTAGCAGCCTTCAGTGGTGGTAGTGGCCGTCCCTTTAAGACAGGCTTATCAGACTTCAGTGGTGGTGGTGGCCGTCCCTTTAAGACAGGGTTAGCAGCCTTCAGTGGT
>NC_136946.1:17608384-17658384 GCF_949987615.1 Pollachius pollachius | reverse complement strand
AGCCTGGAAACATCTGAGTGAACCTGATGCGGAGGCGGGCCGCTGTGCCGCGATGCAGAGGAACGCAGAGAGCTCCTCAAACACACCGGCGCTGATGAGCCCCACTTAGTGACGCTTCACAGCATCAGCCCTAGCTGCGCAGCTATTTGGGGATGTTGCGGTGACTCTGCCTTTACAGCCGACGTCAGTATGACGTCTGTCATTTCCAACCTGGACGGCTCCTCGTGTAACTACAGGCAGCTACAGGATGCAGGGGGGGGCTATTCAGAGCCATGGTCCGTGGGCCGTCCCTGAGGGGCAGGGCCCGGTCCAGGACAACCCTGAAGCCACCTCCTGGCCGCTGAGGTGGGATTAACCTAAAGATACAGCCTATCAAATCATCAGGAGACGCCTTTAAAAACCAGAGATCTGCAAGGGTAAGGCTATACCGTTGACTAAGTTGGACAATAATACTAATATATATATATATTCCCCTGAATCCGAGGCAACAATGAAGCAGTAGCTTCATTGTTCCCTTCAGTTCTGCTCTGGGGTCTGTGGGTCTGCTGGGAGACCAGAGCCACACATAGACGAGTCCAAGAGGAGATGCTGACTGGATGATTCTGCAGGATTTATGCAAGATTGGCAGCAAACAACAAAAACATGAGGAACTGGGTGAGCTTTTGGGATACAGCAGCTGCTTATTTAGTTTGAATGTGTTAGCACTTCGTGTGCGCACGTGCGTGCGTACGTACATGTGCCCAACCTTTGGAGCACTACTTAAGTACAACTAATAGAAGACCTTTATATTTTGGCCTTTCCTCCTTGTTTTGACCAATGTTAACCTGGTTTTATCGATCGTCTGCCCACCAGGCCTCGACTGCACTCCTAGCTAACCCTAGACCAGGGGCTTCCTAAGGACTCTTATTTTGGAGCCATTAACATATTTCCTTGAGTGTGTGTGTGTGTGTGTGTGTGTGTGTGTGTGTGTGTGTGTGTGTGTGTGTGTGTGTGTGTGTGCGTGTCTTACCAGAGGAAGTGGTGAAGTCTGACAGCGTTGTGGAGCCGCAGAGCTCGCTGGGAGAGGCACCTAGGAAACACACAGAGCCAAGAGTGAACACAGCGAGCCATAGAACTCTGTTGGGGCTTAGTGATAGACCTCTACTGGGGCTAAGATAGACCCTAGACTTTGGGCCTGGGGATGGACCCTATACTTGGGTCTGAGTGATAGACCCTTACCCTGGGGCTTAGTGATAGACCCTAGAATTGGGGCATCTGGATCTGTTGTAAAATGGTTTGAGGGAAAGATAACTGCCGCCCAACAACAACAACAACAACAACAATGAGAGGGAGGGGCTGCATTAACAGGGTAAGGTTGAAGCAGGAAGTGCATAACATGCTCCAGCAGTCTTAAGGTGGGCTGACGTTAAAGGGGCCCACACAACGCCAAAACTCAAACCAACAGAAAACTGCCTTCATCCGACCACTCCGTTGACTCTCGGCTGACCCATTCGGCAGAGAAGTTGCATGGAAACACACCGCGAAGACTATATTGCCAACTACACGGTAGTGTATAAGTTCTGCGCTTGCGTGAGATGCAATAAGTCTCCTTAAAATCGGGTGCCGCTAGTCTCGGGCCAGTAATCCAAAACAGGAAAAAAAGGAAATGACATGAAATGAGTGCAGACCATAGATTATCTTCCACCAGCGCAATAAGCTGTTCCTCAAATTTTTCAGCCCATGCAGCCATGGTTTCGAGGCATATGTAGAAATATCCCAAAATTTTTGTATAGAACTCTGTGCCATCACTGTTTAAGTGGTTTGTTTACCATCGTCACTTCCGCCCCTCCCACACACGGCGATGATTCCCTACTACACAACCAATACACAACCAAAACGCTTTCAGACTTTGCAAGTTGAATTGTACCAGGCACCGTCCGCGCGGTACCAAAAGCTTCAATCACAGCTGAACACACCGAACAGATGTGTTCCCGAACTCGTCCAATTCTCCCCAAAAGATTCAGATGGCCAACGGTTGGGCCAGTGTGTTCCAGGCTTAATGTGGGCCAACCCAGGAGCAGCCCCAGTTCAGCCACATTCAGGAAACGGTTTCCAGGAGGGTTCTGGAATAAATTACCAACCACCTTCTGACCGACATCCAAGAGCTAGTGCTGCCAAATGTAGAGAAATAAATAAAGCCGCAGATCGACTGAAGTCACGGCAAGGTCAAACAAATAAAGAAGTGAGCACACACACCAGCACCCACAACGGCTCACTGGCCCAGTACCGGCAGAGCGCTAGGCTTGTGAATGACCCAGTGGCCGGCCGGGCCCTCTGTCTCACTACTGGGAACAATGGGCGCTCCAATGGCCAGTTGTCCTGTCTCTGGGCTTAGGTCTCTTTGAATCCATCCTTTGCATAAAAAGCTGAGACCATCACCCTTCAATGACCATTTCTGTCAAATCAAAATTTTGGTTGAAGAATGCAAAAAAGGGCATTCCCTTTATAAATATATGCTACAGGCATTATTGGGAAATCTCAAAAATACAAAGAGACAGACAGACACAGAGAGACAGAAACAGAGAAAGAGAGAGACACACACACACACACACACACAGTAGAGACTGTGAACCGAAGGGAGAAAGTTAGGTTAAGATGCATATAAATATATATAACAGCTATTATTTAGTTTCCATGGTAACAGAATTACTCATGGCAAAACTAGTAGGTTATTCTTGGCCCTCTTTAAAGTCTTTGGGTGGGCCAGCACTTAATATTGACCAATAACACCACATGAGCGGTGTTGTGGTGTTAAGGGTTTAACACCACCCTAATGGTGGTGCTCATGTGGTGTTATGGGTTTAACTCCACCCTCACGGTGGTGCTCGGATGGTGTTATTAAAGAAACACCTTTCAGTCTTTATGGTTTTGATCGACTCTAACTAAAAGTAGGAACCCTGACCAGAGGACTTTGAGTCAGTTTGATGTTGCTGTTGAGGCTATATGGTTAACAAATACCTTTATTTCGCTTAAAGAGCCCATGGCATGAAAATGTCACTTTCTGAGGTTTTCTAACATTAATATGAGTTCCCCTAGCCTACCTATGCTCCCCCAATAGCTAGAAATTTCGTTGGGTGTAAAACGAGCACTAGGCATTCTGCTCTGCCATTGAAAAAACAAAGCTCAGATGCGCCGTTTTGGAATTTTCCCCGTATGTCGTCATAAGAGGAGATGCCACTTCCCCTTTCTCTGCCTTGCCAGCCCAGAGAATTTGGCCCGCAAATGAGACAATGAGCTACGACCGTGCGAGCGCCACATGCCTGTGTGTGTGTGTGATTACACACACTGTAAGGCAAGTGTTGTCGGTTCTTTGTTATTTGGATAACCGTTCTGCTGTTGGTGTTATGGCACATAACACGTCGGTTCTTTGATGTCTCTGGTATTTCCACAACGAGACTGTAGTTGGGGTTATCGCAGCCATGGTTGAGAAGGAAAAAGGAACTTTGGCTTTGACTAGGCTTGAAGTACATGAACTGCGACATGGAGGAGAAAGGGATTGTTGCCCGCGATTGTCTCCCGCGGAGCCCCGCCGCCCGCTGCCGCGAGGCACCACCGCTGCAAAGCACCACCGGCCGCTAGCGGGCAGCTGGCAGCAGGCAGCGCGCGGTTCAGTCTTCTTCAGATTGATGTGGAAGTGGAAGAATCAGAGACGTCGGAAAACCGGAGGCAGTCGTTTGTGATTCATAATATCGTCTGGAGGCACACACAGCTTTTGGCCGTGATAATATGTATTATATGAGATAGATATCTATGTATTATATGAATTTATTTAGATATAGAGCTCCAGGACTGTAACGCAAGTGTTGTACACTTCTTTGTTATTTGGATAACCGTTCTGCTGTTGGTGTTATGGCGCATAACCTGTCAGGCTCTCGTCTCTGGTATTTCCACAACGAGACTCGCAGTGGGGGTTATCTCAGCCATGGTTGAGAAGGAATTGGGGGAAAAGAACCATTGGCTTTGACTCCCTGAAGTACATGGACCACGACATGGAGTAGAGAGGGATTGTTGCCCGTGATTGTCTCCCGGTGCTGCCCGCTGCAGGAGGCGGTGGTGCCTAAGCGCTGCCCGCTATCGAGGCATTGGTCCCTCGGCAGCGAGGCTCGGGCGGGAGACAATCGCGGTCAACAATCGCGGTCAACAATCGCGGTCAACAATCCCTTTCTCCTCCATGTCGTGGTGCAGTCGTTTGAGATTCATAATATCGTCTGGAGGCGCACGTAGCTTTTGGCAGTGAAAATACATATTATATGATATAGATATCTATGTATAATATGATATTATTTAGATATAGAGTTCCAGGACTCCTGCCGGAGCACCCGGAGTGTTCTAGAATATTTACAGAACACGGCAAAAGGCTGTGTGCGCCTCGCCTTTGCGATACATCCACTGTAAACAGAGCGCATGTTACCGTGGCCGCAAGCTGCTCAGGGCCACACCCCCACCCTCCTCCTTGACCCGCCTCTCTCCTCCTCATTTGCATGAGGAGGCGCGTTTGGGGAAAGCTCAATGTGCGACTGGCTCGTAGTGGCTGTAATTCTGCACCATGGCTGAATTTCGGGAACGTCTTCAAATACTGTGTGAGGGGCCCACCAATATCTATATTAAAGCATGTCCCTCAATCATGTGAGCTGGCTGGACTGAGGCGATGACCCAGGGACCAGCATCATCCTACCCTCAGAGCCAGACGTGTGCCAGGCTTGTACCTTGGATCAGCTCCTGGTGATCCCCGGTGGTCTCAGCTTGGTTAACCAACGTTTTAGGAAGGAGTCAGTCTTTCAAATGCCGGGCGACATTAAAGGTTTCCTTCTCTCCAACCAGGGCTCAATGAGGCTCCGCCCACTCGACGCGGTGCTCACGCTGAGGGCAGAGGTTTTTGGGAGAGCCCGGAGCTCAGAGTGCAGGGGGCCCGTGTCAGGCTTGGTGGGGCCTTCCCTGGTCATAGTGTTGGGTAACGCTCACGGAGACGAGGACACCTCCGCCCAGCAAACACACTGCAGTAACGCACACTGAGAGGGGGGGAGAGAAGGAGAAAGGGGGAGAGAGAGAGAGAGAGAGAGAGAGAGAGAGAGATAGAGAGAGAGAGAGAGAGAGAGAGAGAGAGAGAGAGAGAGAGAGAAAAAGGGAGAGAGAGAGCGAGAGCGAGCGAGAGAGAGACCCACTTTGGCAATGTAAATGTTTATTTTTAATGCCAATAAAGCTTTTTTTTATTGCATTGAGAGAAAGCGAGACAGAGATAGACAGAGGGGCGGATAGAGAGAGAGAGAGAGAGAGAGACAGACACACACACACAGACAGAGAGAGCAAGAGAGAGCGAGAGAAACCATAAGAGAACACATAAAAGAAAGGGAGGCTGTCTGAGGGAAAGCGAGCAACTGTTGGAATGCCAGAGACGTTACAGAAGAAAACAGCAATGGCAAAGTGCCGAAAAATCCAAAAGCCCCTCCTTCCATGAGTCTGTGCAGCAAACCACACACACACGCCCCTCCCTCTTACCCATTTGGCAGCAGTGCTGTGTATGTGTGGCTGAAGGGTTCAGATCAGGACAGCCTCGCTCGGCTCCACCGTTGGAGTCTCTCTCCCTCTCCCTCCCTCCCTCTCCCTCTCCCTCCCTCTCCCTCCCTCTCTCTCTCATGGGTGGAAACGGTGGGTTGTGGAGCGAGGGCTTTTGATGCAGAGGGGGGCGTCGTCAGCTCAGGGAAGGGAAAAAACATTGGCGTGTTTGTGAGGAGAAGAACTACAAATGTAGCGCAGACACACGCGCACAGTGTTTGTACCACTGGTGAGCAGACAGAGCTCTAGGTCAGAGTCCTCCTGGATAGAGAGAGGGGCCAACCCAGGACACAGGAAGGGGCTTTAAGGATACTGCAGTACTCTTTTTAAATACACAAGGAGACGGGCAAATAAGAGGGGGAAAAAAAATAGACCCAAAGCAAGATTGGGATCTGGGCATCCAAACGAATTCAGCCCCGATTCTTTAGTCAAAGTAGGGGAAATCATGTTGACATTGTGCATGTGCGTGCACGTGTGTGTGTACGTGTGTGTACATGTGTGTGTTTGTACGTGTGTGTGTGTGTGTGTCAGAACGTGTGTTTGTACGTGTGTGTGTGTGTGTGTTTGTAAGTGTGTACGTGCACGTTTGTGTGTGTGTGTGCTTACGTGCACTCAACAATATTCAGCTATTCCACTCGGAGCACTTCACATCTCATCAAGTCTGCGACAATACGGGGCAGATAAGGACAGAGCCGACCACATTACACATCGGAGCCAGAGGATGCTCCTTGAAGAAGCCCAGCGAGGCCACAGGACCCTGGCAGCAGGCTGGGAGGTGGCTACCGTCAACTGCCATCATAATAATATCTAGCTATCTATCTATATTTATTTCTAAATATTGATCCTTTGATTATGGGGGACGTAACGGCTGAGTTACCCTTCAGGGTCACCATGTGGGTCCAGTGTTGCCCTGGGGCCAACTTGGTCTGAGCGGTCTGCGTCTGGTCGGCCTCAGTGGACCTGCACTGATCTTACACTCACCTCTCATAAGAAACACAAAGTGTTGACTGATGTAGCCTGGGATTACATCGGCAGGCAGCTACAAATGAGAGACGATAGAGAGTACAGACACCGGGATGAATACTTAGTCTTCTGTTAACTGCAGGGCTCGAAAAGTGGCTTGAACTTCTCCTTTTTATGTCCTCTCAACTGAAGGGTATACTTTGTAAGGTAGAAACACGCCAACCAGCCAGGGATTTTGGTAGATGCTTGAACCACAAACACACACACACACACACACACACACACACACACACACACACACACACACACACACACACACACACACACACCTTCCTTTAGGTGGAGTTCCCCCCCCACCCACCCACACACCCACACACCCACACACACAGCCTTCCTTTAGGTGAAGTACCCCAACACACAGAGCTATACTTTTTTTTCACCCTTACAAAGTTTCATCAATAATAAAATTGATGGGGAAGTGTTTGAAACATAAATCTGAAAACAAGGAGAAAGGAGACTGTGAGAAAGAAAGTGCATCCAGAAATACCAAAATGTCGTCAGTATTAGGAAGAATATATTTGAATTGGATCAACACTTCACGCTCTGACCCTGCCCTGGTGTCGTGCTTCTTTTATGTAGAGAAATCAGCAAACAGTTGCATGAAGCACAGGCCCATGTTTCTCACTAAATTGAGTATTTGCAACCTTTAAATGGTCAGGTTTACACTCCCAAAAGGAATCCACATACATTATTTATGGTAATTTTATTTATTTCTCTCAATATAATGGGGGTACTCGGCTGAAAAGATATCTTAGAGGGGGCGCACTATTAGAAAAGGTTTGAGAACCACTGCTCTAGCAGGTCTCAGTCCGAGTACCACTGAGGACCTTTCTCCCTCTTCATAACCCCTGGTAGTGACTGAATAGGGGCCAAGCACGAGGGGGATCTCAAACGGCCATCTTACCAACAACCAAACCTCATCTTTGGAAAAGTTTGTGCAGTTGGCTAATTCATTCCATCTACACGGAAAACAACCCAACATTTGTTATTCTCCTCCCTGCAACATTGGGTGCTTTAAAACAAATGGACAAACAATTTCATCAAAGACAACATCAAAGACCCTGCCCAACTACTGACCCGCGTGTGTTTAAGTGGGTAATTAAGTTTTGCGATGGAAAATAAATGGTTAAGGGTGTTTGAGCCCTCCATTAGGAATAGTCAAATAAGGACCTGAATGGAGCCACATTCTGCTGGTTTGTTTAAATAAGCAGATCTCAAGCCATTAGCCTTTTTCATTTGGCATACCGATTGGCGTGTTTTAATAGAAATAAGCCACATCATAGGTCATGTGAATACATGTTTTAAAATGGTAAATATCCCTCACCCCAAACAACTCATAAGCAACCTACAGTAGGCTAACTATTCATGGCAGAGAGCAAAGACTGAATTGTACATCAGCCTAGCAACATGGGAAAGTACACGAAGGAAGAGCAGTTGATAGCTAGCTTGTGCCCCTCTATTATCTTGAGTATAAAGCCTTTGTGTGAGTAATGTCCTGTGAAACGTCGTTTTTTAAAATGCCCAGCTCCAGATAAAAGGACGATCATCCTCTCACGTTGGAGTTAGATGACTGAGGATTGGTCCACCGTATGGGAACCATATCAAGCAAATGTACTGTACTGAGAAAAACAAAAAAAATGACTTCAGGGAACTTTGTCCAAAAACACACCCCAATCTGTTTGTTCCCCCTTTGAAATGCCCATTCCAGGGGGAAGGCGAGTTTTTCACTGTGTGTTATGGTTCACTATTCTGAGAGTTACCAAGGTTAACCAAATATAAAACTAATTAGCAAACAAACACAGCGTGCTTTTGCCACGGAAGCAAGCAAACCAACTGGATCCACTTAGATTAGTAGATCGTGCAGTCATAAAGCTCTTGGCCCAGCGTTGAGCTGGCACTCAGAAGGCACTACACTCACATTAAGACATGCTTGTTAAATGAAGTTCCCTCACATAGATTAAAAAATAACTCCATTCACTTGAAATCTCTATACTTCTCATGTTAAGTTCATACCAGGCTCAGCAATGCGCAATATGGAGACGCAGTGCTTCTAAGTCTGGTCCGTTTTTAACAACCGGAGGACTGGCCGTGGTTTCCACCCTCTGAGCAGGCAGCCTGTATTCTATGGCGTTTACTGGAAGAAGAAAGGTAGACAAAGCGCTGCCAGTGCGCCCCAGATACCTCAGGGATAGAGAGCACCGTCTGGGCTTCAAACATCGAAGACCAAACTAAACAACTCCTGAAGCTGAAACCAATGATGTGGAGAGGAGATTTATAACTGAGTGCACATGAGGACATCACAAAGGAAAAGCAGTTAGTGAGCTTCCCTGAACTAGCGCCATCTCGCCAGACACACTGTGGCCAAGCTGATTCACCTTATTTATACACTACTACACTACATTTAAAAGAAGTGTTGAACCCCAAAAATACACTGGCATCTCGCCCCATTTTCTCTGAAATTGACTACGCACAAGACTCAAACCGCTGACAGACAACACACACATAACCATATTGTTAGAGAATAAAGTTGTGGCCTGTATCCCGATTATACCAAGCAAAACGGTCGCTGCAAATTATTTTCCGGAGCGGCTTATAGGTCGGTAAACACAAAAAAATGTGTGCTATTTGCTGTGATTTTGTATCGATAAAACATGAAGTTCCTGATGCTTCATCTTCACGAGAGATTAGCTGACCAGAGAGCTGCTGAAAGCAAAGATATCAGGGTGTCCTGTCGCAAAGTTGGTTGTGGAATAACGGGTCTATGCATATGTTTATGCATATTTGCGAACCACAGGTAGAAGGTTGTGTTACATTTGGACTGAATATCCAAGTGATATAACAGGGATCAAATAAACTCTATAGGGAGGGGAGACAGCCCTGAGAACAGCCCATCATGGATGACTGGATGAGGAAAGGTCCTGGGTTCTGTTTTTGGACACTAGAATCTTACTAACCTTCTCCTCTGCTAGCCCTTTGACATCAGTGGGAGAATCTGCAAGACCCACAGAGACAGACGGGTTCAACTAACGGGTTGTAATAATTTAGTTTAGCTTTATTTCTCCACGGTGGCACTCCCAGTACGTACCCAACAGCACCAGTTTGTTTTCCATTTGGTGAACAGCCCCAATTCCCCCGTCCAAATTCATCTAAACTTTGCTCAATGTTCCAACCTTCTCACTTGTAGGCGTTCTCATGGAAGCTGTGTGTGTTCAGGTACTTTGAGGTTCACTGAAGCTCTGCTGTAACCCAGTGGGACTTGGAGCAGTGAGGGTAAGAGCTTCTGGCGTCCACACAGACGTCCTACCTGCTAATGTAGTTCAGCTCTTTGCATTATTAAAATAACACTTTACAAATGAGACAGAAACAATCAGCTGATTCTGATTCACGTAGGGAAAGATATGCAGTGCCAATTTACATTTTCTCCACATCCAAATATTTAAATATTCATTTTGAGAACCCAACGAATATTCAAAGCAGGCAAGTGCTGCTGAAGCATCATTCACCCCCTCCAAGACTCTCCCTAACCTCAGCGTCTAATACCTGGACTAGCATGTTGCTCTATGCACCTTAAGCTTAACAAACCCGAATCAAACTGGATTATAGTGATAAGTAATAAGTGACTGAAAAGCTCAATACCACACTTGAATTCCAGAAATAACATTCTCTTCCTTGATGTGTGTGGAGGAACATTGGAACAGATCATGCTGGTTCGATTATTAGTCAAACTAGTGCAGTGCCGCTCCAAACGGCCTGGTGCTAACAAGCCATTGCTGGGCTCCCCTGTGGCTGCAGCTTGCTCCAGAAACCCTCGTTCATCTTCACACTCGACCCTACCCTCCCTCGGTTCCTCAGCTGTCCCCCCGCCTGCAAGGACTCTTCGGGGCCTGTTGGGAACAGACGTTGTAGCAGCGTTCCCTGGAACGGCTCCTCTGAACAACTTCGCACTGAACGCTGCACTTTGGTTCTGAGCAACACCAAGTGTTGCTCAGTCCAGAGCCTCCCCTGACTAGAGTAACACTAGTTTACCCAGAGCCTCCCCTGACTATAGTAACACTAGTGTACCCAGAGCCTCCCCTGACTAGAGTAACACTAGTATACCCAGAGCCTCCCCTGACTATAGTAACACTAGTGTACCCAGAGCCTCCCCTGACTAGAGTAACACTAGTGTACCCAGAGCCTCTCCTGACTAGAGTAACACTAGTATACCCAGAGCCTCCCCTCTATAGTGACACTAGTGTACCCAGAGCCTCCCTTCTATAGTAACACTAGTGTACCCAGACCCTCCCTTCTATAGTGACACTAGTGCACACACACACACACACACACACACACACAGTGAGTACAGGAAACTGGCTGCACTTCACAGTGGCCTATAAGCAAACAGGTCTTTAACGGTCTCTGAAGACTCAGGCCACGCCCACCGCCTTCCTCCACCGTCCGTTCGCCCCCCACAGAGAGGGGAGATAATAGGCCAATAACAAAGTACCGCTTGGCCAAATACACAAACCCCAGCACCACCACTAAAGGTTTAACCGTTAGCCTAACTGTGTATCAGTATACTGGCTCGCTAGGCAAAGCTCAAGCTGTTTCTCATAGTTTTTTCTAACCAGCAAACAAATCGAATAAAAACAAACTCTGGCCTCCCATTCTTGAGTTAAGTCATATTAAGTCACAAAAACCATAGTTAACAGAATGATATAATTACACTGATGAATTGTTTTAGAGCCTACGAGCAGATTAGTTTAACAGGCCTGCGATTTGAATCAACAGTGCTGAGATTATGTATGGACATAAAAAAGAATCCTCACACAATATCCCAAACCCATATTATGGTTAGTTTCATTTCAACTGTGAAATGGCATAATGTATGATACTAATGTAGAACACAGATATTTGGGTAGGACAGAATATACAACAGATGTGGTTTGATGCTTGAGGATTCCACTGCATTTACATTTAGCAGTGAGTCACCCATGGTTTGGTGTCAAAACAAACCACAATTAAATAGAACGGCGTTGTTCAGCTCCACTTTGATCCCAGTGGTGGAGGCAGGGCACTGGGAGAAGGCCGGTGGTGGTGGGAACGCACGGGGAAAAGAGCAGTGTTGGAGGAGGGGCACTGAGGGGAACCAGGCAACCAATGTGTATAGTATGGGGAAACACAGAGCCTTCTACTGTACAACAATCAGGCCCTTATTTAAGAAAGATCAGGGGATCAGCTCTGAAACATTTTACAAATGCCATCCCATTCCTGTCGACAGGGAGCCGGCCACTCATGGCTTGGGGCTCAGGATCCTGTCTGCAGCAGTTGTGCTGAGATTAAAATCTTTTGTAATGTCCCCTGATCTTGCAAAAGAATGATGACTGATATCAATTTCTTCCATTCTCAAACAAGCGTTCATTATCATTTTCTTAACTGCAAACAAGCCAGGGGTTGAGACGGAGAGATACTGATAGATTCACAGTGTTGAAGCCAACGCTGCGGATGCCTGAGGATGTAAAGGTGAGAAGAAGCTCTCAGCTGGCTGAAGACACGGATATGTAGATAAAGCTAAAGCTCAATCAGAAAAAAACATTCCCCGTCTATTTCTCATTGCTCTCATAGCCCAAATGTTGGGGTTCACTTTGAATACTAGTCTCTCATGGTTGAAATTAAGATATATCAGTACACAGCTCTTTTCAATCTCCTTTTCCTTTTCAATCTCTCTAGCATTGTATTTAGTTATTTAGTTACTATGCAATAAACAGCTGGAATAAACTCCCTGAGGATTTAAGACTTGCCCCAACTCTGACCAATTTTAAAACAAGACTGAAGACTTTTATGTTTGCTTTAGCTTTCTGCTAAATCTTAAATAGATTGCTTTTTTTTTTTTACTTTGCCTCGTGTATGAAAGTGCTTTATAAATAAAGTTGCCTTGCCTATTTAGACGTTTTAATGGCTAAGTCTCGAAGGAAATAAAGCAATAGTAATCTCTCTCTTATGTCCATCTGTAAATAGACTTTGCCTTTTGAATCTCAACCTTGTTCGAAAAAGTTGAAGTCGTGACCCGTAGGGTTGACATCTTAATAAATCTTCAGATCCACGGTGATCTATGGTCACCAACAGTCTGAGTTTATTGGTCGACCGCAGATAACACAAAGACTGCAGCACCAACCTCCTCCCCTCTCCTTCCTCACACGGGCGGTGTTCACACGCTCAGCGCTCAGCGCTGGAGGAGGCGGGCTGGTGGCTATCTACAGGGGAACACCTGCTCCGTCTTCATGGCATACTTTGAACTTCCAACTTGTAAACATTCAATCCATGGGAGCCGTTACCACAGTGAACCTCCCTGAGAAACTAAAACCAGAGGCAATAGTGAGCAGAGCGTGATCTGGTGCTGCCATTATCATTTGTAGTTCACATTTGGTGAACGCCGTTCAGGGAGCTAATACACGTTCTAATCATGAAGAGTTATAGTTCACAGCAGAACCTAGAGTTGTATTCCTTTGACACTGAACAGTGCTCAACAAATCCTAGCCTCGTTCAAAGACTACGGGTGGTCTTGGAATGAACCCATAGTTGGCGTTCAATTAAAACAAGAAAAACATTCTGAAAGTCGGTTACCTCAGAATGCTGTATAATTTGAGAGAGCGGATTGAGTTAGGGAGGAAACCGAAAGCGGGATTTCTGTTGGCAAGAAGGAGTCTGACAGATGGAAACATGGGGGGGGGGGGCACGGAGGGAGAGAGGGGGAGATACAGAGGAAAGGCCTGGGGGAGGGGGGTTCACACAGTGAGAGAGGGGGAGATACAGAGGAAAGGACAACACATGAATCAACAAATGGAGAGTGGCCTTGGCGTAGGGCATGAGGGAGCATGCTAAACTGGGACGGGGCAGGGGCCGCACTGGGAGCAGTGTGTTGGCACTGGGACGGGGCAGGGGCCACACTGGGAGCAGTGTGTTGGCACTGGGACCGCACTGGGAGCAGTGTGTTGGCACTGGGACGGGGCAGGGGCCGCACTGGGAGCAGTGTGTTGGCACTGGGACGGGGCAGGGGCCGCACTGGGAGCAGTGTGTTGGCACTGGGACGGGGCAGGGGCCACACTGGGAGCAGTGTGTTGGCACTGGGACGGGGCAGGGGCCACACTGGGAGCAGTGCAGCCACGGCCTTATAATAAGGGCCCTGCTGTTGGAAGGCCCCCAGCGGTCCTCACAGGTGAAGGGCCCCTGACCCACCCATCCATCCAGCACCATCTATCCCCATCCACATAACAGTAGAGGTCACAAAGTACAAGGCAGATCCTTGGAGTTATCTACAACAAGAAAAAACCCATGGGAACAATCAACTATGTCCACCTGATAACGACTTAGCTGAACAACACATGCATCGGTGGGACAAGGCAACGATGAACCATCAGGCTACAAACCTTCAACTCAAACCTCATGGTCCTTTGCCCAGGATCTGGCATTCCCTTACTTGGAAACAAAACACACTTGGAAGTCACCATTCCCTGCAATTATCTTTTCCTCCCCACCTCCACCTTGCTCCAAGTGTCTAGGAGTGCCCGCTAAACGTGTGGTGCTTTATAATAAACGAGCCCCTCGGCGCATTCAGCTGATGTCCACTCTCTCTGTGTTCTGCAGTCTTCTCAGTGTGGCCACGCAGGCAGCCATCACATCCCATGAATGAGCAGCTCATTGCAAAGTTCATCATCTTGCCCTTTGGTAACGCAAATAGGGTTATTTTCCGAACATATAAACAGATCTCCTGAGGTTGTTGTTCAGCCTGAAAGGGGAAAAGTCTAAAATGAGCCAAACACTTTTGGTATACGAGTTTTGTGCCATCACCTCTAACTTACTTTATCTTGGGTCAGAGCAGAACAGGGTCCCTTAACTCATACCGCAGGACATGAGTCTGCTGAACACACATTGGGCCCACAGGGGGGAGGTGTGTGTGTGTGTGTGTGTGTGTGTGTGTGTGTGTGTGTGTGTGTGTGTGTGTCCCAGCCTGCAAGAGGTGGCAGCTATGGATATTGCATACTCTGTTATACAAAATGTATTCAAATGTTTGCGCTTGATGTTATTCTGTGATTTCCTATGGGTTTCTACGAGGTGAAGAGGTCAGCAGTAGAACTGGAGGCAGATTGTCAATGGACTCACAGATGGAAGTGGACAGCCCATTGTTAAATACTTTCCAGTCAGCATAACCAGCCAAATACACTGCATGCGTATCTTCAAATCTGTCAAAAACAAAAACAACAACTGTGTATTTGCAAGCCACAAAATGGCGTATAACCAACATTTTCATCAAGAAGCTCACCGTTTCAGGGCTGCAAACGATTTAGCAAAAAGCAGATTGAGCACCCATTCTGAGCTCTGCTGCCTCCCCGCTGTGCATGCTTGGGCCTGTGGACGTGCACATGGAAATGTGTGTGTGTGTGTGTGTGTGTGTGTGTGTGTGTGTGTGTGTGTGTGTGTGTGTGTGTGTGTGTGTGTGTGTGTGTGTGTGTCACTATGCAGCCGAACAAGGGGCGCTGCATAGCGGCAGAAGCCTAATGCACAGCTGGAGCAGCAGAAGAGGGCCTTTGTGTCTCCGTCCGTGGAGAACACTCGTACGCCCTCAAGAAACATCCAGCCCAGAGTGTGTCGGCTGGACTGAGACCGCGGTACATTTCACCATGGGGGTGGGGGGTGGGGGTTGTGTTTCCAACTGCTGCAGCTGAGAACATGACTCGCTCCACTTGTATTGCTCAAAGAAAAATAAACCTGTACACACTCCAAGTCTAGTTCTGTCTCTTGGTAGCAGCAGCCATCCGCCCCTGGTCTCGTTGATCCTCCTCCTCTGACCGACCAGACCGGCTTCACATCACAGCCCCACAGCCCGATCAAGGTCAACCATTATGAACGCTGGGACCGGCTCCAGCACAGCAGAACCAAGCCAAACGTTTTGAAGAGAGACTTTCCATTCCCACAAGTTTTAGACGTCTTGGCCATTTAACCGTTGTTCAGTTTGTTGTCAGCTGAAAAGAAGCAGCCTCATTACAAAATAATACAGAAAAAAATGGTCTTTTTTTCCCCTCATACTTGTGGGGGAAAAAGAGGGCATTTATTCGACTTCAACACACTCTAACTGCCTCCTCTTATGCAACCAAGCGCCAATGCCAGTGGACGCTGTCCTGAAAGGGAGGTTCCCCTGGAGAGGGAGGGGGGAGCGAGAGGGAGAGAGAACGTTTTAGGACAGAAAGGCTGAAAAGCCAGCAAGACAGACAGTTACCTCAGAGGACCATAGAATATGAGGGAGCAGATTGAGTCCGGGAGGAAACTGAAAGCGGGTTTTCTGTTGGCAAGAAAGAGCCAGACAGATGGACGCATGGGGGGGGAGGCACTGAGGGAGAGAGGGGGAGATACAGAGGAAAGGCCTGGGGGGAGGGGGGTTCACACAGTGAGAGAGGGGGAGATACATAGGAAAGGACAAGAAATTGATTCACAAAATCAACAGCCATCCATAAAGGTGAAGGGTCGCTGACACCCTCACCCACCACACACACCACACTTAATGTGAGGGTCCCACAGGGGTCACACAGGGGTCACTCAGTGGAGGGGTCATACAGTGAAGGGGTCATACAGTGAAGGGGTCACACAGGGGTCATACAGTGTAGGGGTCATACAGTGTAGGGGTCACACAGTGAAGGGGTCATACAGTGAAGGGGTCACAAAGTGAAGGGGTCATACAGTGAAGGGGTCATACAGTGAAGGGGTCACAAAGTGAAGGGGTCATACAGTGAAGGGGTCATACAGTGAAGGGGTCATACAGTGAGGGGGTCATACAGTGAAGGGGTCATACAGTGAGGGGGTCATACAGTGAAGGGGTCATACAGTGAAGGGGTCATACAGTGAAGGGGTCACACAGGGGTCATACAGTGAAGGGGTCATAAAGTGAAGGGGTCATACAGTGAAGGGGTCATACAGTGAAGGGGTCACAAAGTGAAGGGGTCATACAGTGAAGGGGTCATACAGTGAAGGGGTCATACAGTGAAGGGGTCATACAGTGAGGGGGTCATACAGTGAAGGGGTCACACAGGGGTCATACAGTGTAGGGGTCACAAAGTGAAGGGGTCATACAGTGAAGGGGTCATACAGTGAAGGGGTCACAAAGTGAAGGGGTCACAAAGTGAAGGGGTCACAAAGTGAAGGGGTCAAACAGTGAAGGGGTCATACAGTGAAGGGGTCACAAAGTAAAGGGGTCATACAGTGAAGGGGTCATACAGTGAAGGGGTCACAAAGTGAAGGGGTCATACAGTGAGGGGGTCATACAGTGAAGGGGTCATACAGTGAAGGGGTCATACAGTGAGGGGGTCATACAGTGAAGGGGTCATACAGTGAAGGGGTCATACAGTGAAGGGGTCACACAGGGGTCATACAGTGTAGGGGTCACAAAGTGAAGGGGTCATACAGTGAAGGGGTCATACAGTGAAGGGGTCACAAAGTGAAGGGGTCATACAGTGAAGGGGTCATACAGTGAAGGGGTCATACAGTGAGGGGGTCATACAGTGAAGGGGTCATACAGTGAGGGGGTCATACAGTGAATGGGTCACAAAGTGAAGGGGTCATACAGTGAAGGGGTCATACAGTGAAGGGGTCACAAAGTAAAGGGGTCATACAGTGAAGGGGTCATACAGTGAAGGGGTCACAAAGTGAAGGGGTCATACAGTGAAGGGGTCATACAGTGAAGGGGTCATACAGTGAAGGGGTCATACAGTGAGGGGGTCATACAGTGAAGGGGTCATACAGTGAGGGGGTCATACAGTGAAGGGGTCACAAAGTGAAGGGGTCATACAGTGAAGGGGTCATACAGTGAAGGGGTCATACAGTGAGGGGGTCATACAGTGAGGGGGTCATACAGTGAAGGGGTCATACAGTGAGGGGGTCATACAGTAAAGGGGTCTTACAGTAAAGGAAGCGGTGCTGAGAGAGCATTGCATCAGAACATGATGTCCTTGGCACGGGAGGCCGTGGGGGAATGTGGGCGTGTCTTCTGAGCATGTTGGCTCGGGGACAGGGGCGACACTTGGCCTCGCTGCTGGAAAACAACCAGCCGTCCTCCAAGGTGAAGCCCCCGAGGCCTCACAGCCACCCACAGACAACCGGGAGCTCACACAGTGAAGGGCAGGGCGCCACAACATGATGAGCAGCCATTGTGTGGACAGTGGGAGGGGCGTGGGCTGGTCTAGCTGTGGGCTGTGTACAGTTAATGGACTGTCCCGCTCCTAGCAACTATGACGCAACACCGTACAACTACTGCCTCCGATGCAGCCCCCCCCCCCCCCCCCCCCACACACACACACACACACACACACACACACACTGGTGTGGCAAGGTGTATCATCAAGTAGGTGTGGCGTAATTATTTTGTTACAAATTCTTTCAAGAAATATGTACCAAAAGAATGCATGCCAAAAACCAGCCAGTCAACATGTTGAAGCCAAATTATGCTTCAATCCTAAAATGGAAACATTACCATTCAGCAGGCACTTTTATCCAAAGCAACTTACACACATTATACACACATTCACGGCGGAGTCAACAGAGACAAAATGCTTGTATGTTTAAAATACACCTTATTATTCTAACACTGTTCTTTTCTGCAAAACCAATTTCAGCTTCCGCCCCGAGAAGTTGTAAACATTGTGGGTAGCTGGGAGGCGTTACTTCTGTACTTCAGCAACGCCCACTGTACAGTCTAACGTTTGAACGCAAACAAGCTGTTTCTCGCTATTATTGAGGGGCGTTCTCAGTGGGCGTCAATACTCCCCTCGGCTCAGACTTAGATTTTTCTAGCTTAGCAGGCGTAAAAAATGTTTACACACAAATAACGGTCATATAACGGTCTAAAGCAAAGGGAAAAGTCGAAAGAGCATGATATCACTCCGTTAACAACACAATCCAATTCCAAATTGTTACCTACCGATATCTCCATTTAACTGGAAACCTGCCATCTTAATATATTTATAGCAAGATGCCAGTCGGTTTGAAATTAACTAGAGTGTGCTGCCAGGGAGATACCTGCTGACATGAGCAACGACACGCGGCCGCTGATATTGATGCAAAACAGAAGTAAATGGATGACAAGACAGCCTCTCTCTCTCGATATATGAATAATTCAATCCTGTCCGAGCTTGAAAGTATTTCCCCTCCTAAGCTAAAAAAGAACTAACTGGTGTAAGAAAACGTAAAAAGTGTCAACAGAACATTTGATGAAAGCACTGGAGTCCTTGGCTCTACTGCTGCCTTCACCCTGAAGCAAGGCGAACATAAGGGCTAAGGGCTAAAACAAAATCATAGATTCATTGATTGATTGATCGCAAATGTATCCATTACATTTAGCTTACAGGTTATATTTAGCTTAAGACCCTAGGTTAATTGTTGAAGTTGTCTACATGGAGATGTAAATCATTCATGGTTTCTTTGGAACTCACCCGCTCTGGGTAGTGAGCGCGTTCTGAAAGTTGTCAGTTGGAGAGCTCTTTCCATCCATTCTGTCCAAATGAGTATTAGCAGCATCTCCTTTTGTCTAACACAAGTCATCTCATATGAATGGCCCTGGATAGCAGGTGTTCTCAGACAGTGCCCACAAACACAAATCTGTGTTTGCACGCCAATGCGCATGCTCATGTACTCAGCAAGATAGCCACATGCTTCATTTCAGCTTGTTACATTTGCTGGTCATTGCTGTGAGCCATAAGTTGCAATGGACAGGCTCCGCAGGGAAGAGGGAGCATGTGTGTTCAGCTGTCTCGTTCTACAGACATTCATACAACCAGTGCCAGAGCACTTCCTTTGGATTCAGAAGTGAATGCTTAAGCTGCATTCAAACCAGTTTTCAACAGCCCCTCATTCACTTAAAGCTTGCCCTCCAACCTTGATACATATGGTTTGGCATCAATATAGACTAATCAAACTGTAAGGAATGTGTCCCTCATGGGTTCCAACGCTACCGTATTATATTTCTGGCTAAACGTCTGTACTGGGTTTTCTATACGACTAATGGGTTGAGCAGGAAATGTCCTGATCTTGAGAGGTGGAAGACCAGAGCCTGTCCTGCTGACAGTCTCTGGACTGCTGTGTAGAAAGATGAAGCCAGTGAGGAGAGTATCCAATTGCCAAAGGAGCCATGAAGGTCCACCATCCTCGCGTCGTGTTCCCCTTGGTTCCCCCCAGCGCATTCTCATTGGTATGCTTTCCCAGTAAGCCGGCCTCCCACAGCCCCTCACCACCACCCTGTTTTTTCCTGGGATCACCACGACCTAGCGAGCTTAGCGGATACAAACACACTTCAGAGATACCACTAATATCCAAAACATTGCTCTTGCTTTAGTGGCCACACGCAAGAACAAACCTTTCTGTGATAAATAATTGAAAGAGGTTCTAACAACGGGATGGAGAGTGGAGACCAAAGCTTCTAGGACCAAACCTTCTGGAACACAAGCTGTATTTGGTCTCCTGTGAACAGTATGATGCCATGGTAAATGCTTCATGTGTTGGAGGGTCTTGGCCCCCTACAGAACTCCCTCTCCATTCAGATGTGACCCCACAACAAGCACAAGGCTCTCATCATGGCAGGGATGCACCGCTGGATCAAAAGGCATACTAAGGGTTTATCTCATGGCTAATATTACCTTGGTCCTTAAGTGCTTTGTATGCATTTGATTTCATAAACAACCAAATGTCCTATTCAGTACTTAAGAATACTTTTTTAATGGCCAATCCAGGTCTGAATGTCCCTCTCTTCAGCAAGAAGTAGGGTTTTTCCCCATTCAAATAAACAAGAATTAACAAACGGAACTAATGTTCGACACCTCGAAGGGCATTATCCCGCTTATACCATGGTCACTTGCCAAAGAAAATAAATTAAGACCATTCATTTATATTTTCATGCAAAATCCAAATATAACGTTTTTCACAAGCCATAACTTTGTTTCCCTGGTAACTCCTGAGGGTTTGACTAATACCTGGAACAATCTTTACCCTCCTGTAAGGTTCTAATGCAACGGAAACGTTGTTCACTCCTCTAGTAAATAGGAAGGACCTTAGCTACGACTTGGCAACGGGAGGTATTCTAGTCCGCTGAGCTATGAGCCAGAGAGCTAACGTTATGCATTGTACATATTCATAATTCGAAATTCATCCCAGCCTTTATACCACAGAGACTCTAGGGTCTATAGCATATAACTGCGTTGTCTGATTACAGTTTAATTCATTTTTCACAATTTACCAGTTCTCGTTTTGAAGACCAAATCACCGCGCCATTCGTTTCAATGGGAATCACGACAGTATATACATTCAACATAAAGTGTACATATTTATTATTTGAAATTTGTCCCAGCCTTTATACCACAGATACTATAGGGTCTATAGCATATAACTGCGCTTTCTGATGACAGTTTAATGCATTTTTCACAATTGACCAGCTCTTGTTTTGAAGGCTGAACAGACAATTTGACTGAAACTACTTAGCAGGTAGTTGTTTTTTTGCGCTTAAGATATTAAGTGATATCTTGCCGTTGATCCATGGCTGCCTTTGTGTATGTGGGCACACATCGAATAATTCATTATTCTTTCATACCACCCACTGATTATTCAACCATGAAAATTTTGAGTTATTCACATCCCTACTCTACAGAAGTTCCTCAGTGCCAGGATCAATCACTTGATAATGCCGATCACAGCAAATCTGATTAGCTCAACAGGGCTTTTCCTGAAAGCCCCAGTTTTTAAAAAGAACATGACCAGGATTTCCCCTTTGAAAGCCTCTAAAAAATGTAATGGCTGAACAAAGGTGAACTGTGTGCGGTAAACAGCTGTGGTTCACTCCTTCATACGGCAGCCACCATGGTGAGTAAGCAAATTTCCAAACTGACACCAACCATGTTGGAGTTGAGCTACCCGCCAATCAGGTTTCTGAACATACACTTTACATAGGCTGAATGACCTTCAGAGGGCCGCTTGTATGTAGAAAGCCGAAGTAGCTATTGAGATTATTAATAGGTATTTTGATTAGCCATTAATAGCTTCTTGGGCTAGCTATTAATGGGAAAACACAGTTTTTGGTCTCAAGGGACTAGTTTAGTTGATGTTTAACAGTCACTATTTCCAAAGTGTACACAAAGTGTACGATGGGTGGACCGAATGGGACATTGGTTATGCCATAGGAGCTTGATCCTATATGACCGACAAACAAACACAGACACACAGGATTGTATTTGCCCAGACGGGCAGATACAATCTAGCAGCCATAATTTCAGGACATCCAGCTTTCCCCTTCCCTCGTTAATGGTTCACTTCCTCTCGGCTAAAGGAAACCTCTGGCTAGCTAATGGCTGGCTGGGTGACAACCTGCATAAAGGAGGACGAGCGTAGGCAAACATCTGGGAAGTCTGCAACAGCTGGGCTACCAGGACTAAACAGAACATTGTTAGCTCATTGTCCTTACTCTAGAGCCAGGAGTTCAAGTCTGAAGGGGAAGGGGATAGAGATGGAGGGCAGTATTATTAGTCCAAAAATATAAATACTATTACTTCCCAATAATTAAAATCTAAGACAAGGCATGTTGAAATATATTGATTAAGCAAAGAAAATATCTAAATGATTGTTACAGGGAAACATTTCCCCTCAAAACCTCTTTTTGGAGCCGTCGTGCAGAAACAAAAGTAGGTTAAGAAATGAGAGCAGCAGGAAACGGCTCTAGAAACACAGGCTCTGGCTCTAGAAACACAGGCTCTGGCTCTAGAAACACAGGCTCTGGCTCTAGAAACACAGGCTTTGGCTCTAGAAATACAGGCTCTGGCTCTAGAAACACAGGCTCTGGCTCTAGAAACACAGGCCCGGGCTCTAGAAACAAAGGATCTGGCTTTGGCTCTAGGAACACAGGCTCTGGCTCTGGAAACACAGGCTATGGCTCTAGAAACACAGGCAATGGCTCTAGAAACACTCGCTCTGGCTCTAGAAACACAGTGACTGGCTGCACTGGGTGGTTGAAGCGATGTGCAGTGTTTCATGCAAGAGAAATATTGCTGGCAAACCAACCATTGGACAGTCAATCATTGAAACAGTCTTTAACTGTTTTGCGATGTAAGAAGTTGTTTCTGACAGCTGCAGGCATACTTACCAGAATGCCAACCACAATGAAAGCCCGTGTATCAGGTTGGCCAATGATTCCATGAAGCTGGTCTCACGTTCAGTAAAAGTCTCCACTAAGCGTGGTCTTCTTCCAAAAGCTTTGACAACAATGCAATCTACAAAATAGCTCTACCTTTCAAGATATTGTTAAGTTACCCTCCCTGCTGTGTGCGTGTGTGTGTGTGTGTGTGTGTGTGTGTGTGTGTGTGTGTGTGTGTGTGTGTGTGTGTGTGTGTGTGTGTGTGTGTGTGTGTGACAGGCAAGATGGATTCCCAAGGTCAATCAAGGAAGACATCCCATGATTGCCATTGAGACTGGAGGTTTGAACTCTAACTTGTCTCATACAGAGCTTGGCATAAATCAACCATAACAGATATTTTCACAGAGCGTTTTGCTCATGGATAGCTGATTGTGCCCTTTATAAGATTTCACTCTGAATATAGCTTATAAATCTTACCTACAGCACCTATAAATGACCCAGATGTTTTGTAGTGTTTCTCGGCCACAAGCAGAAGCCCTTCTAACCCAGGCTGAATAGGACTGGGTCCGTGGTACAGGTTTCATACAGCGCTATATCAATTTCACACATCACAACCCTGAAACCATCCATTTGAATTTAATTCCGATGTTTCAACATTTTGTAAAACTCTTTGCTCAATTTAAAGTGCAACCTTTCTAACTGTGATTCAAACAGATAACTTTCTAATTGTGCTTTTGATTTAATGCCATTCACTTACATTTTTTTGTGATCATAACTTGCAAATATAAACTGCAAAAAGTACCGTCCATGCATAACCAATTTCTTATATGAAAATACAAGAGCAGAGAAGGCCCAAAGTGACACTGCTAAATCGTCAAGACTGACTCAGATTAAGAGACTCAAAGGATTACTGTGATCAGGGAGATAAAAGAGTTACGCCTTCCAACCCCACGGGCCACTTCATAATGGAGACACCAGAGCCTTCTGAATGAGACTGGCCGGGTGCTGGCTGAGGGAATCACTGCTGTAGGGACATGATAATCATCTGCACAGTCCTGTTTAACTGCCTCATTCACAATAGAGCAACAATGGGGACATGTTGCCTGATCCACGGCTGAGGTCAGGGCTCTAGAGGAGGTATAGTACTATAGCCTGATCCACAGCTGAGGTGAGGGCTCTAGAGGAGGTAGTATAGTAACATAGCCTGATCCACAGCTGAGGTGAGGGCTCTACAGGAGGTAGTATAGTACTATAGCCTGATCCACAGCTGAGGTGAGGGCTCTACAGGAGGTAGTATAGTACTATAGCCTGATCCACAGCTGAGATGAGGGCTCTAGAGGAGGTAGTATAGTAATATAGCCTGATCCACAGCTGAGGTGAGGGCTCTACAGGAGGTAGTATAGTACTATAGCCTGATCCACAGCTGAGGTGAGGGCTCTACAGGAGGTAGTATAGTACTATAGCCTGATCCACAGCTGAGGTGAGGGCTCTACAGGAGGTAGTATAGTACTATAGCCTGATCCACAGCTGAGATGAGGGCTCTAGAGGAGGTAGTATAGTAATATAGCCTGATCCACAGCTGAGGTGAAGGCTCTAGAGGAGGTAGTATAGTACTATAGCCTGATCCACAGCTGAGGTGAGGGCTCTACAGGAGGTAGTATAGTACTATAGGCTGATCCACAGCTGAGGTGAGGGCTCTAGAGGAGATAGTATAGTACTATAGCCTGATCCACAGCTGAGGTGAGGGCTCTACAGGAGGTAGTATAGTACTATAGGCTGATCCACAGCTGAGGTGAGGGCTCTAGAGGAGATAGTATAGTAATATAGCCTGATCCACAGCTGAGGTGAGGGCTCTAGAGGAGGTAGTATAGTACTATAGCCTGATCCACAGCTGAGGTGAGGGCTCTAGAGGAGGTAGTATAGTACTATAGCCTGATCCACAGCTGAGGTGAGGGCTCTAGAGGAGGTATAGTACTATAGCCTGATCCACAGCTGAGGTGAGGGCTCTAGAGGAGGTAGTATAGTACTATAGCCTGATCCACAGCTGAGGTGAGGGCTCTAGAGGAGGTAGTATAGTACTATAGCCTGATCCACAGCTGAGGTGAGGGCTCTAGAGGAGGTATTATAGTAACATAGCCTGATCCACAGCTGAGGTGAGGGCTCTAGAGCAGGTATAGTACTATAGGGACTCAATCAGTTAGCGTGACCCATAGTACATATGAACAATTCCTCAATAACAATTTCAACGTCTTTGACTGTTAACTAAACTATGTTTTCGAAAGATGAGAATGTTTGGCCTCACATCAAATGTGGTAAATGACGTTAACGATAACGATTGCATTTGTAGATGTATTTCATGAAGACAAATATATAGTGAATTTCGTGGAGTTTGTTCTACATTGTCTATTGCCTGCAATTTCTTGTACAATTTGCTCTCAGACCATTAGGCTTTACTGAAATAAGTGTATTTCATTACAATTTAACAGAGTAGGTACCAAAGTACGTACCTTACTGAAGTACGCCAGCAACTTCTCCAATGAATAATTGAAGAATGTAAATTACAGGTTTGTCTCAGCTCCCTATGAAAGCGAAGCCAAGAGCAATGAGGTTTACTTCAAGTGAATAGCTCACATTTATTAGCTACAGACAGCTATTGTCTTCTGTTTGAGTCATTAACGACCTTATGTTGCAAATGCCATTTGACAAAGGATCTCACTACTAAGAAAGGAATTCAAAATAAAGCATTGAAATGAAACAAGTTACCCCTTAACCAACTATTAGTTACCTGATATAAAATAAAATGTAGCAGATAGAGTATAGAGTAGAATACTACACCCTGGTTGTAGGGTTCATAGAGTAAAAAACTACATCCTGGCTATGAGGTCAATAGAGTAGAATACTACAGCCTGGCTATATGGTGAATAGAGTATGAGGTGAATTGAGTAGAATACTGCATCCTGGCTATAGGGTGAATAGAGTTGCATACTACATCCTGACTATAGGGTGAATAGAGTAGCATACTACATCCTGGCAATGAGGTGAATAGAGTAGAATATAACATCCTGGCTATAAAAAGGTACATAGAGTAGAATACTGCATCCTGGCAATGAGGTGAATAGAGCATAATACATAATCCTGGCACCATAGTCAAACATGAGCCAGTGACTGATCCAATACAGGCAGTTGTGTTGTGTTGGAAAATGAAATGGGCCCTGGGCTGCTGAGAACAAACCCTTATCTCCCAAGTCGTTGTTTAGTGATTCTGCTGCAGCTTCAGTGGTGAGCCACCTGTTACAGAGGGACCCTAAAGCTAGCTTCCTGATGCTCCTCCCTAAAGATGGCGGCACCACCCTGCACAACGCAAGACTTCACACAGCATACAGGAAAAACATTGGTTATCATAAGCACTGATCAATTACGCCGATGCAAAAAAGCAATTGAGTGCACGTGAAAGAAAGAGACAAATACAAGGGACCTCAGAACACAAGGTGAATACCCTGAAAATAGGTTACAGACATTCAGCTGCACTGGTTCCATTACTAGTTTAAAATATTCACAAATGAACTACAAATATGTGTAAAAAATAACCGTTTTGACGTAATGTCAAAATGATCTATGTAATGTGTATGTAATGTGATGCAGAGATATTTCTTTAAGCTAGCAGCTAGCCTAGCCAGCACCGTTACGTCTCCTAATACCACTTAGTACCTCAAAAGCTCGCTGTCCCTGCAGCGTCCGGTCTGCCCAGTCCAACATGAGAGGAAAAGAGTTACACTGTCCAGCGGACGTGTTCCAACCTCTGGTAAATGATACGAGAGAAAGTAAATGATACAAATAGAAGCAAAACAAGAGTTCACATTGGCGTTGCCTTCGACTGCTGGAGATGGCTCTTGGCGAGTTAATGTATGAAGTCTGATGCTGAACTTGAAACGTTTCTTCTAGACCCTTAAGTCAATAGCAGTTAACACTATAGTGGCTTTGTAGTGATAGCATATGTATAGCTGTGTTGATGGCTGCTGGTCCAATGTTACTGACACTTACATTACATGTTCATTAAGTTGACCATGTGTTGCTGCTATGCGGTTCAGATTGTGGGTTCAGGGTTAGGGTCAGGGTCAGGGTTAGGGTTAACCCCCTGGTTCCCACTGTGTTGATATGTGGCCCCCTATTTGGATGGATTCTGATTCGGCTAAATCATACACGGTACACTTTTAAAGAATTGTTATGTTGTGTTACATTTAGGATATAACAGAATATTTAGTGATAATAACGGTCAACAATAAATGTCCCTAACAATGAATAAAGAACCAAAAAGGGATTTTTAATGATTTAAAAGGTTTACATAGCCAATATACAGATTTTGCCTAATGCTACACAAGCTAGTATAGGTTTATTATCAGGAGATTACATAATGATAATGCAACATAGCACTGAAAAGAGTATGGTGTTGCAGGAAACAGTATACAGATATTACATAAAAGGTTAGCTGGTCAGGGCTCAAACACAACCTCTAGTGTAGGCCTGTGTAGTTGAGACATACAGTCAAATGAAATCTGAGGTCCTGGAGTCATTCACCAGTAAGTCTTAATGCCATAATATTAATGGTGAAACCATAAACGTGAAATGCCACACGAGGCATGTTTCGAGGAAGAAAGCGCAGACTTTGGTATCAAATTCTATCACCAGCACCAGCAAGACGGGATATGTATTTCAGACGGTAGACTGGGAGAGGATATGTAACATGTGTGAGTGTGGGACTGACAGTAGGATAAAAAGGGTGGTGCAACAAGTTTCAACAGATTCATTAGAGGTGCTTTTGAACTGGATCCAATTAATCAATCTACAAACGTTCGTGGCGTCCCGCCGAGCAGCGGCGTGAGAGAGACCGGTCCCCTCCCCGTGCTGATTGAGCTCCCCTGCGGGACTCTCGCCCCTCTCCGTGCTGACCTGAGCTCCGCTGCGGGACTCTCGTCCTTCTCCGTGCTGAGCTGAGCTCCCCTGCGGGACTCTCGCCCCTCTCCGTGCTGACCTGAGCTCCCCTGCGGGACACTCGCCCCTCCCCGTGCTGACCTGAGCTCCCCTGCGGGTCTCTCGCCCCTCTCCGTGCTGACCTGAGCTCCCCTGTCGGACTGTGTCCCTCCCCGGTTCGACTTGAGCTTGCCTGCTGGACTATGGCCCCACTGGGCTGACCTGAGCTCCCCTGCTTGACTATCGCCCCGCCGGGCTGACCTGAGCTCCCCTGCTGGCCTGGATCGTCCGTGTCCTCAAGTGCCGTCTACGGCGAGTCTAAGCAGACAACCAAGTCCAACAGACAACGCGAAGCGCAATATAAGCTGATCCACCACCGATAACGTTGTTGTTCGCTTCACATAGTCAATGCATTTTCAATCAGCTACCGCTGCTAAACCCAGCAGCCCGTATCGACATATCACGTTAAACCACTTGAGTTGGACTTCAGCTAGTATATCCCAGTCGTGTTATACATGAACTAATCACAATTGAACAAACTCTTCCTACAGACATGTTGTTATTCTTCCGGTCTGTGTTGCTCATGTCAAGTGATCTTATGTAACGTGTTAAGTGATCATACACAACGTGTTAAGTGATTTTATATAAGAGAGGAATGAAAATAATGATCTAAAGTTGGAGAAATGCACCAGAGCTCATCAGCCTCCATTAACTGGTGAACACGACGCTGCCAGCAACACAACAACTTGGGCCCATAAATCAACTCGCTAAACTAATCCTCAATACACTAATATAATGCAATAAGATCATACGCTATTCAAAGTAAAAGGCGATGTGTGCACACGGTCGTCACTCTGTTTAGGGAACCGAGACTAGTGAAGAAACAAGAGCAACAACATACCGCATATGCAGAAACAGCTGGTGGCCAGAGAGGATCTGCGGTCGCGCCGCCCGTGAATCCGTCCTGGTGGTCGGCCGTGTGGAGGTTTCCGCTACCGAGAGAACCGACCGGCCGTGTGGAGGTCCACGCTACCGGGAGGACCGACCGGGAAGAGGTCCACGGTACCTGGAGGACCAACCGGGTGGAGATCCCCGCTTCCTTAGAGGACCGACCGGGTGGAGATCCACGCTTCCTTGGAGGTCTAACCGGGTGGAGGTCTTCGCTACCTGGCAGGACTCGTCCTGGAGTGACCTGTGGCGTGGAGGTAAGAGGAGGTGCTGAGAGCTCCTTATCTCAGTGTGGAAACTTGAACATGGAGCCCAGAACCAGTGCAGTACGGGACGCAGCTCGGCGCTCCGCGGATCAGAGCTGATCTCAAGAGCCAACAAGCCTCGCCCTTCAACCGTAGAGCCGTCTCTCTTGCGTGACATGTCTAGAACTTGTTTACATGCATGCATCTGAAGCCTTGGTTTGTTTGTTTTTTACTTTTTAATGTTTCAGCATTATCTGGATTTATTTTAGATGAAAGAAAGCGAAATATAAAATCAGCTATTATTTTTTTGACTTGATAATAAAAAAACAAGTCAATAACCATACCACATTGCCAATGGCAGTGGGTAACCATATAGCATGTCATGAGTGGTTCCCAATACGCATGCAGAATAACCACATGTTAATTATAATATATAATACAGGTTAGACATTGAACTGTAACATCCAACCCATTTCATTATATTGGTTAGTGAATTTTTTTGCTAAAGTGCTTAGCTGGCCTGTTGTCAGCAGGTCAGCTGGGCCTAAGACCCACTGAGGGCAGACTGCCCCACGCCAGGGAGAGGCTCCTTTGGAGCAGGTCTGCTACTGCTGGGTGGAATGCCCTGAGCATCTTGCCAGAATTTCCTGGGAACATATACAGCGTTTCAAGGCTTCTTTATCCCCATTGAGCCCTCAGTAACACCTTCAACACTTCCAGGATTCCATCTCCTCAACAGCCTAACCGGAAGTTCTGAAAAGCTGTCGGGACTTCCGGTTAGTCCACTGAGGTTAATCAGGAGCCGTTTGACTCGAGTAAATATATCTAGGATTGGATCTGGTTATGGGTCAATCCCAAATACAGCTTCTGCAGGCGCCTCTCATTAAGTTTTAATTGAGAACATACTTAGTGTACATACTTAGTATAACTGTCAAGACCATTGCTGTGCTCGTGCTCCGTCATGCACACGCTCAATAGTGATGTCATCATGAACGCATCAGTCTCGTTGCAGCAAACCCTTTAGTGCAGCCATAACCACAACCGAAAGGAAACGCGAAAAACAGGTGCATGTCAATCGATTTCATTAGGAGATGCATCACGGTGCATTAGTGCACGTAGCCACAATTTCTTCCACTTTTGAACCATGATTTATACACTTTGGAAATAAAATGCATTGCCATTATTTTATATAGTAGCCTAATTCGTTGTGCTTGCTTGTTTTAGTTAACACAGAATACATAACGGTCTATTATAGACCGTTATCTATATATTTATATTTCTTCATTCATCTGTAATGCATAAAAATCATGTAGGCAACCATTTAGAATAAACAATAAACACCTACAAAACCCATGGGGGGGGGGGGGGGGGGGGGGGGGGTTTGCTGGCTGAAAAGGACTCAGGGTAACATTGTATAAAAAACGGGGGTGGGGATGAGAACAAACGGCCAGCTGTTGTCTTGAATGGCAAAACCTCAGAACCTTTAGATGAGACGGCCACCTACCTCAAGATCATCTTCTAGACACTGCTGACGAGCAGTGTCTAGAAGAGGAGGAGGAGGGAGTGATGGTGGATTGGACTGGGACTGGACCGGACTGGACTAGACCACCATGCTGGGAGGGCACCTGAACTGAACTGGACTGGACCATATTCAGTATCTTTGCATTCTGTTTAATGTGCTACTACTAATGTAGGAGTTATATTCATGCAATTGAAACATGTATGAACATTACATCCATATGTGTCTGGTGCAGCCCCCATTGAGTTGCTTTAAGTTGCCATGCAAACAGAAAGAGGGCTGAAGGAAGGGAGGGTGTCTCTTGGTGAGCGGTTGAACCTCACCTCCGCTCCATCCCCTCCACCCATAAATAAAGGATCTCGGAGCGCTAGAGTGCGCCTTCCCTGCGGCAACCAGGGTATTTGGATCTGTGAGCTGTCAGCCAGTGTTAGAATCAACAGAACACCGGACCAGGGCGCTCACACACACATGTGGTCACCGGGTCGATGCAGCAGGTAAGTGCAGGTTCACCGCAGCCCTGAGAGCTCCATGACCTGCTCCTATAAAGGGGCAATGGAGCGGAGGGGTCATGAATGTACGCACATTTATTATCAATGAATGCATTTCCTGTTAGCATTAGCCTTGTAGGTTCTCCATGGTTGTATAAAGAAAGTGAATGAATAAGGATCAGGGACACACTGAAGAACAACATCTCCTTATCGGGATGGAAAATCTGAATTGAATGTGTACCGTATCATGGAGATTTGTAACACGAGTTACATTTTGATATATGCTGCAGTCTAGTTTTACAAACAGCATCCTTAAAAAAACACAAAACAGCACTGGTTTCTGTGGATTCTGTGTCAGGTTCACAGTGTGTGCGTTTCATCAAAAGGAAAGGATATCTTACTCTTGATTCTAGGGACGCCACGGCTGCTCTCTATGTCAGTGCCACAAAGTGAAGAAAATATATTCTAACTTTAGATTTAGTTGTAGGTAAATATAGGATATTTAAGGCAAGGCAACTTAGCACTTTTCATTCACGAGGCAGACTCAAAGTGCTTCACATAGTTACATTGTCATACAGTAAAATAAAATAATAGTTAAGTAAAAGAAAACAAAGGCAAAGATAAAAAAGAGTAATAAATAAAAGCATTTTAGAAAATGCAATGTGATTTGGCAGAACGCTTAACCAAACATAAAAGTCTTCAATCTTGTTTTAAAAGTGGTCAGAGTTGGGGCAAGTCTTAAATCCTTGTTGCAATATTTGTTGCCTAGTAACTAAATCCTGCTTTCCCATGTTTCGTGTTTACTCTGGGGATAATTTACAGATTGGTCTCAGAAGATCTTAATGGTCTAGAAGGCTTATGTAGTGGAAGCATATCAGTTAAATACTTTGGCCCTAAACCATGTAGGGATTTATAGGTAAGCAACATGATATTCAAATAAATTCTCTGACACACAGGGAGCCAATGTAACGATTTAAGAATTGGTGCAATATGTTCACATTTTTGGTCTTTGATAGAACTCTAGCAGCAGCATTCTGAACAAGCTGTAGTAGCCTTAGAATTTGTTTTGGGAGACCTGTAAGGAGACCATTGCAGTTATCAAGCTTACTAGTGATAAAGGTGTGTACAAGTTTGTGTAAGTCTTCGGTGGACACGAGCCCCCTAAGTCTTGCTACGTTTTTCAGGTGATAATAGGCAGATTTTGTAACTGATTTGATGTGACTTTCGAAATGTAAATCTGATTCAATGATAACCCCTCGATTTCTGGCTCTGATTGAGGTTTTCAGGGATAGAGAGTGATGGTGTTGGGTTACTTTAAGCCTTTCCATTTTAGCACCAAATTACAATTATCTCGGTTTTGTCTTCATTTAGTTGAAGGAAATGTTGGCACATCCAGTCTTTGACTTGCTCAATGCACTGGCACAACAGATCTATGGGCTGGTAATTTGGTGATAGCGATACATAGATTTGCGTGTCATCAGCAAGCAATGATGGTCAATAGTGTTATTTTGCATGATTTTCCCTAGTGGGAGCATGTAGATGTTGAATAAAGGGGGTCCTAAAGAACCTTGTGGGTCTCCACATGTTGGCCCACATGTCATTAACAATATTTAATCGATACATTCTCTTTCAATCAACTCATTAGTAATTGACTAACGTATCTGCAGTACTATCACTATAGCAACCTGCAAAACCCATACCATAGTGCAGTAACTATGATTTTCAATGGAAAAACACTGCTGACATCTTCTGTTTGCAAACCAAAGCTAAACAAATCAATTAAATTCAAAAGTAGTCAAGGACAACTGTTCCTACATGTCTGCTTCCTGCTCAGTCGGGCACGGATACATGGGACCCGAGTTGATGAAACATGACCTCCTTTCCATGCTCCAATCAACAGCGGGAGGACATCTAAGTGGAAGTGTAGTCCCCCTCTCAGAACCACAGCCTGTCCAGGACACACAGTGAGTCTAGTCCCCCTCTCAGGACCACAGCCTGTCCAGGACACACAGTGAGTCTAGTCCCCCTCTCAGGACCACAGCCTGTCCAGGACACACAGTGAGTCTAGTCCCCCTCTCAGGACCACAGCCTGGGCAGGGCACATGGACGCTCCCGTCTGGGAGCTATACATGTGCAACAGGCTTGATATCTGTTTAATTATCATTGAATGTTTTTTATTTTATAATCATTGTTTAACCTTTAGCTTAAATGTTGCGTTTTCGGTCTCTATCCTTTGCAATTTTTGTCCCAATATGTGAAAGAAATCTTGAATAATACGTTGTTTTTCTGCTGACATCTTCTGTTACCATAGCTAAAAAAAAAAATTAAATTGCAATGCAGTTATAGGAGCAGCTTAATTTATTAAAGAAACCTTTGAGTCATTATGCTGAATATGCACTTTAATGTGTGTGTCATAAGGTCTGTCCAATACCTGGCCATGAGGTTTGTTTGTCGTCCACACTAAGAGCCCAGATGCCCCGATCCCCCCAGGGCGGCATCATGCCTGCTATCAGGTTACTGAAGCGAAGCGGTGGGGGCTGAATACAGAGGGAGGTCCACGGTGCCTTTAGACCTTCCCCGTGTAGCGTCAAATGCAGAGAGGTAGTTCAAGTCAGCTGCCAATGTTCATTACAATTGTATTACATTGACTAGACCATTATGTATTGGTTTATGATAACATATATGCAATTAAAACGTTTCAGAAGAAGACATGCAGAATGTGGGTGGTTCATCTATACATTTTTTTATTCCATCACATATATTGTAGGCGAAATATATTGCAGTGGTCAATAATGGTCTTTAATTTGTTTTTACAGCCAACAGAAAATGGTTGTAATTCAGAAAACAACATATGCTGCCACCTAGCGAATATTTGGCCGGCAGCTGCTTATGTTTGGTTGGGTCATTTGCCAAATACGTTTGAAAGAATAACCCTAAAAATATATACATTTTATCAAATTAAATCCAACTGAAGTGTCAAAGGTGTGCGTGTGTGTGTGTGTGTGTGTGTGTGTGTGTGTGTGTGTGTGCGCGCGTGTGCGTGTGTTTGTGTGCCACAGTCCAACGTCCACACACTAGGGGGAGTGCTTGTTACTCAAATGCCTTTGCCATGATATCATCTCCCATAATCCACGCATAATCCGTGTGCTCGTGACAGCCAAGTCCTTGTTGCCACGCTGTAACGGGAGATTGGGGTTGTAGCTCTAGAGGAGCGTTCCTCTAGCGAGATGTAAACATGTGTCCTCCCCAACAGAAGAGACTTTGATGTAACGGGTCAAACACGTGACACCTCAGCCTGGTAACTGTCCAATTATAGAATTGAAACCCATATTATTAGCCTTAAATACCAAGTGTCAAAGAATTACAATACAATAAAGACATAGGTGTTACAATACAATAAAGACCTAGCTCTTAGAATAAACCAGAGCGAGTTGACATCGCTCTGTGTGACTCAGAAAGGGTACGTTTGATAGTTTTCTACTTTCATTGTATTAGCTTCATAGTCTTCTTTGTGTACTTTGTGCATTATAACACCTATGGCTTTATTGTAGCCTAACACCGCAGTCTTTATTGTATTGTATCAACTAAGTCTTTATTGCATTGTAACACCTAGGTCTTTATTGTATTGTATCAACTAGGTCTTTATTATGTTATAACACCTAGGTCTTTATTGTGTTGTAACTCCTGGGTCTTTACTATAATGCTTCAGAAATGCTGTAGTGTGTGTGCTTTCTTTCTCTGTGCTGCTGAACACACTAAAAACATACAAGTTCACGGGGAACTATTTTTATGTATTAAAAGTGTTATTACTTTGACATTTCTCAACCATTTCAATGACTCGTTTTTGTATTAATAAAACATATTGTATTTTTTAATCCTTGTCATAATTGTTTACCCCACATAGATCAACTCTTGATTTATAACGGCAAATTGATACCAGTTGAGACATATTTTGGTTATAGTGCTTTAATCCAGAGTAACAGCAGCTCCACTGTTTACTTGTATATGTGTGCAGGCCAGTCTCTGCCCTTTCCAAAATAGCGTTATAATGCGGCATTTATGTCTATGGTACCAACTGCTTGCGAGATAAATTATGCAGAACGGGGTTACGCACATATTTATGCCTGGTGAATCTTCTGCAGATAAAATATTTGCAATGTTTTTTTATAATGTTTTTGTCTGATTGCTTGCAATTTAGGTTAATAGCTACAGACCAGAAAATGTTTATAGGCCAATGTATTTCTTTTAGTTTTAGGTTCACAGTTTGATGATTAGTTTCGACTGCTTAACTATTAATAGCGCGTAAATAATTGTTTGGTTTTCGGTTCCACTTGCAATTGATCTACACCATATGGCGGTTAATCTTAACGCACTAAGTCAGTTATTACTTATATTCTCAGTTGGCCCTTATCTATATTCCACTATCATTCACTAACAGTTGTAACAACACAAACAAAGCAGCCATGTGTCTGGGGCCAAGAAGTTAATCACTGCCACAAACTGGGATACAGTCCAAAAGATAAAAGTCCATCAGACACACAATAGACTCGTAAACGTGAGCAGAGACGCCCTCTTTTACAGCAAGCGGATCGACTTTGAACACTGACACATGTAGGAACAGGCACACGCATGCACACACCAACCGCAGTAAGCATCATGGCTGAGAGAGAAGAGGTGCATTAGGCGGAGGGTAATACACACAGGTATTAGCACTGCTGGGTCCAGAGAAGGCATACCTGGGCAGCATTGCTGTGTCTGCGGGAACTGAGCTGAGTGAAATATAAAGCATGCAAGGTCTGCTGTGCTGTCAACGGCCATCAGGCTGACAAATGAAAGACACTGGGCCCTGGCTTGCTGACTTTACATTTCTGTGGACGGGGAAAAAAATATGATGTGATCTTCTAAATATGTGCTGGGGTATGAAATAATGAAAAAAAGGCACCCTTCCAACAACGGGGATGATAACTTCAATTGTCATTTTCAGCGAATGAGTTTGAGTGCAGCGGAGCTGGGGAAGGCAGATTGATCCGCCTCTGCTGCTGCTCTCCTCCCCAGGCAAATAATACTTTTTGTAATTATGTTGGGGATTTTAATGGTGTGGAAAAAAAATCCATCCCCACAGCACCTTGGTAACCATGGTGCTGCTTGGGAGTCAATAGAGGGTCAGGAGACAAACAGCATGAATCTGCATTAGCACCAGCCCTTGCATTCGGTGCATATCTACCGACTAGTGCTGGCAACAAACAAATAGGAAAACAATGTGATGCACTGGGGATGCTTTTGCTGAGCAGGTCAGGGGCTCGTGACTTTAGAATAAACACGTCTGATTGGTCAAACCGAGACGTTAACGGTGGCAGTTAAATTATAAGCTTTGTCCTTTGGTCTACTCGGCTACTTGGTGCAAACATCACACAGGTTGAATGTACACTCAGATATAAATGAAACACTCTAAAACAAACGTTCTCCTATCTTCCATAAATAGCCTGCAACTGGCACCAATGTCAAACACTTGAGAATAAATGTTTTTCAGCAAATAACAACTTTAGAAAAGATTGTGCTGGCATTCCCATAGGTCATTAAATGTGTATTTCAGGATTGGTGATTCCTCCATTGCCAGTATTGAGTGGGGACCCTATTGAACTAGTATCAATCAATCATTCATGGTCATTACACTATAATGATTGTCACATGATTATCCATCTGTATAAAACTGATCTAAATCTATGTGTCCAAATAACACAAATACTGTTTATATTTATATGAATTAATACATTATTTGTATTCATTAAAAAATATATATAAACATCTGGAAAGCATTAACGGTACGTTTGTGCCCATTGTTCCACCTCTACTATGCTGGTGGAGACGTCAGAGCGGGAGACTGATGGACTGGAGTTCGGCGGGAACAAAGATGCCCTCGTTATTGCACAGCTCAGCAGAAAACGGGAGCGATAAGGAAACAGAGTGAACCACAACCTCAACTATTACTCTCCATCCCTTTTTTCACCGCCTATCTCGGAAGGAAAGAGCGCACACTCAGCCCTTAGTGGGGATACCATCCTCTCTGGCCACTGGGACGGGACACAGGGCACAGCACGGATTTCTGGGCAACCCGAGATCAGACAGGGAAGTAGTCAGGGATGTCTTGAAAAACATGTCTGCTTCCTGCTCAGTCGAGCACGGATACATGGGACCCGAGCTGATGTAAGCTTCCTTTCCATGCTCCAATCACCAGCGGGAGTACATCTAAGGGGAACTCTAGTCCCCCTCTCAGGACCACAGCCTGTCCAGGACACACAGTGAGTCTAGTCCCCCACTCAGGACCACAGCCTGTCCACGACACATTGACACTCCCGTCTGGGAGCTATACATGTGCAACAGGGTTGATGTCCCTTTAATTATCAATTAATGTGTTGTATTTTATTGACCTTTAGCTTTAGTGCTGAGTTATGTGCCTCTATCTATTTGATCTGTTCCGTGTTTTAGCTCCACCATCTTGTCTACTATGATTGTTTTGGGATGTGGTTTGCCCCCCCCCACACTATTCGCTGCTGATTGGTGGGATGTCCTTCTATGGATGCATGAAAACAGTGCAGTCAAGTCAAGCATCACTTGACTCCAATGTCCGTTAATTTCTAGGTTCTTTGTCCTACGGCTGGCACGATGGAGGTGAGGTCGGTGGACAGCCATGGGACACGTTAAGTCCCCGCTCACAAATACAAACACACACATTACCCTGACCTGAGCAGCCCCCCTGGGCCCCTGGGCAGGACAAACCCCCAGATAAAGACATCAGATATTCTGTAGGGGACCCCATGCGAGCGCTGTTTCTCCTCCCCATCATTTACATTTACATTTAGGGCATTTAGCAGACGCTTTTATCCAAAGTGACTTACAATAAGTGCATTTGTTACAATAAGTACATTTGACATAAGAAGTGAAACAATATGTCGCTGTCGGTACAGTAAAGACGTTCATAGAACCAAGTGCAAGTATTACAATCGCTAGGCTAACACATTCCCCGTGTAACGCAGCGATAGCAGCTACTGTAGATGCTACACAATTAAGTACCTTGAATAAGTGCAATGTACAAGTGCCAGGACGTAAAACATTCAATGGTGGCTGTGCATTGGTGGCTGTCCATCAGGGGCCAGATCTGTTCAGGGTTCACTCAGAAATACTCTTTCGTTCTTTTGGTTTGAGCTGAGATCAAATCTGATCATCAGCTTTGATTGTGTGTTCATCTTCGGTGCTCCTGCTGCTCCACAGGCCCCGGTGAGGAGGGCCCCTGGAGAGGAGGGGCCCGTTGGCTTCATACTTTACTACTACAGGGCCACTGGTGAGGAGGGCCCTCTGGAGAGGAGAGGGGCCCCTGGAGAGGAGGGGCCCGTCGGCTTCATACTTTACTACTACAGGGCCACTGGTGAGGAGGGCCCTCTGGAGAGGAGAGGGGCCCCAGGAGAGGAGGGGCCCGTCGGCTTCATACTTTACTACTACAGGGCCACTGGTGAGGAGGGCCCTCTGGATCGGAGGGCCCCCCTGGTGAGGAGGGGCCCCTCAGCTTCATACTAAAGGGCTGATAATGGTCCCACGTTCACGCAACACAATGACCACGCAGACGCTTCGTCTGCCTTCATGGTTCCGCGTCGGGTTTTAGTGAGCAGACCAATCACAGCCCTTGCTGCTGCGTCGCCTCGAGGTAGGTAACAATATTTGGGAGGCACACGTCAGGCCCTTGCGGTGGACGCAAGGAGGGTCCGTAACCCTCTTACGTTGCGTGAACGTGGGACCATAATCATCACCATTCACTAGTGGCCGCGATGTTTGGAGATAATTAACCTTTTAAAATTAAGTAATTAATTAATTATTAAATTATTATTATTATTATTATTAAATTATTATTAATTAATTATTATTTTTATATATATTTTTAAATATAAATAATTGTGTGTGTGTGTGTGTGTGTGTGTGTGTTTGTCTGTGTGTGACCAATGTCAATATCTGGTACTTATCTTTGGCAGCCTGGGCAACGTGCATGGGCTTGTCATTAGGAGTCTCAGGATAATTTGCTCTACAAAATAAAAGGCAAAACAACTTGCAAAATACTGCTCAATATCCTCCATTATTGGAAGTCGCCACCTGTGATGGAGAAGGTTTTGTGTGTATCCATAATCTGTGTGTGTGTATGTGTGTGTGTTTGTCAGCTGGGACAATAAAACTGAACCTTGACCAATATATAAGATACAGTCTATAGCATATCAACTGGCTAAACCAACTCCCGCAGCCACATATGGGTGTAAGATAGACTTCAATGCATTTCAAATACAAAGACCATTGAAAAAACCCTCCTGGTCCACGTGATCATCGTATCATCACAGGTTATACTGACCATGTAAGCGTCATGTGACTCCTCCGACCACCGACCCAACTTTGTCTTGGAGGCAGATCATGTCTCGGGTCATTTAATGTACGCACTTATAATGCTTAGAAATACTACCCTGCTGCCACGCGCCACCCCAACCTCATCCAGCCGTGCGCGTGACCCGCACCCAGATCAGCCGCTCGCTCTCAGCAGCAGCGCAGCGTGTCGGCAGGTCGCCCCGTGTCACAGGACTTCACCTTTACGCGCATCGCAACAGGACTTCACAACAACTACGTCGCGACAGGACTTCACCTTTACGCACATCGCCACAGGACTTCAACTTTACGCGCGCGCGACAGGACTTCACCTTTCCGCGAATCTTGACAGGACTTCACCTTGACGCGCGTCACGACAGGACTTCACCTTTCCATGCGTCGCGACAGGACTTCAGCTTCCCGCGGGTCGCGACATGGGGCGCCTCCTCTCTCCGTTAAGCGGCTTCAGGCGGCAGGACTCCGACGAGGCGCCACTCGTCTGCAGAAATAACTTAGGACGTCACAGGATGGAGAGATGTTAGGACCGGGTACTCGATGTGGGTAAGTTTATATTCAAGTAGAATTGACTATTATTTCCCTATTCATCATAATATCTTTTATTATTTTAGGTAAATGACTATTATTTTTTATTACATTTGAAGCATTGAATGCGTATTGAATAAATTAAAAGTCTCCCGAATCCGTCGTGAATGACACATCTTCGATCCTCCAGCGCAAAGTCTAGCAAAGAATGGTCGACCCTTCGCTCATTCCCTCCCTCCTCCACCTCCTCCACCTCCTCTCCCTCCTCCACCTCCTCCACCTCCTCCACCTCCTCTCCCTCCTCCACCTCCTCTCCCTCCTCCACCTCCTCCACCTCCTCTCCCTCCTCCACCTCCTCCACCTCCTCTCCCTCCTCCACCTCCTCCACCTCCTCCACCTCCTCTCCCTCCTCCACCTCCTCCACCTCCTCTCCCTCCTCCACCTCCTCCACCTCCTCTCCCTCCTCCACCTCCTCCACCTCCCCTACCTCCACCCCCTCCACCTCCTCTCCTCCACCTCCTCTACCTCCTCCACCTCCCCTACCTCCACCTCCTCCACCCTCCTCTCTTCTACCTCCTCCACCTCCTCTCCTCTACCTCCTCCACCTCCTCCACCCTCCTCTCTTCTACCTCCTCTACCTCCTCCACCTCCCCTACCTCCACCTCCTCCACCCTCCTCTCTTCTACCTCCTCCACCTCCTCTCCTCTACCTCCTCCACCTCCTCCACCCTCCTCTTTTCTACCTCCTCCACCTCCTCTCCTCTACCTCCTCCACCTCCTCCACCCTCCTCTCTTCTACCTCCTCCACCTCCTCTCCTCTACCTCCTCCACCTCCTCCACCCTCCTCTCCTCTCCCTCCTCCACCTCCTCTCCTCCACCTCCTCCACCTCCTCTCCTCCACCTCCCCTACCTCCACCTCCTCCACCCTCCTCTCCTCTCCTTCCTCCACCTCCTCTCCTCCACCTCCTTCACCTCTAATGACCCAATATGTGAGGAAGATGATGATGGTGATGATGATGGCGATGATGATGATGATGATGGTGATGATGATGATGATGGTGATGATGATGGTGGTGATGGTGATGATGATGATGATGGTGATGATGATGATGATGATGATGGTGATTATTATTTGGATCATAAACCGCTGTGAGAGAGTGAGTTAAGGGGTGGCGTGGATGAACTCATCAGGACGTTGTTATTTACTCTACTTGAGGGTAGGGCTGCTCGAATATGGAAAAAATCATAATCACGATTATTTGGTCAATATTTTATTCACGATTATTAAATAGATTATTTTTGAGTATGAAAACATGATGCATTTTATCAGCATTGCTCTCCAAAAAAACACTTTTTAACCGAGAACTATGGATGTCCAATTAAAAACATAAACAAAATGTTCAAATAGAAAATGTTCAGATCGAAAATAATGTAAAAATTGGTATCCAGCAAGAAGAGAGGAGAAGAGAACCTGGGCGAAGTAAATCCCAACACACTTCATCTCAAACGCTAGATATGAAGATTGCCAGTTTGGAAAAGCATTTGACAGTGACAGTGTGGTGTGAGTCTATCTGCCTCGTGTTGGGGGACCATGAAGACAGACGCAGTGTGGTTTGAGTCTATCTGCCTCGTGTTGGGGGACCATGAAGACAGTGGCAGTGTGGTTTGAGTCTATCTGCCTCGTGTTGGGGGACCATGAAGACAGTGGCAGTGTGGTTTGAGTCTATCTGCCTCGTGTTGGGGGACCATGAAGACAGACGCAGTGTGGTGTGAGTCTATCTGCCTCGTGTTGGGGGACCATGAAGACAGTGGCAGTGTGGTTTGAGTCTATCTGCCTCGTGTTGGGGGACCATGAAGACAGTGGCAGTGTGGTTTGAGTCTATCTGCCTCGTGTTGGGGGACCATGAAGACAGACGCAGTGTGGTGTGAGTCTATCTGCCTCGTGTTGGGGGACCATGAAGACAGTGGCAGTGTGGTTTGAGTCTATCTGCCTCGTGTTGGGGGACCATGAAGACAGTGGCAGTGTGGTGTGAGTCTATCTGCCTCGTGTTGGGGGACCATGAAGACAGTGTCTACTTTTGGAAGTCTTTGTCCACATGTCTGTCTCCACCTCCTTCCTGTGATCCGCTTCCTAAGCCTATTCTAGCCAGCGAGGGAACTCCGTCTGAGGCTGTAGGAACCACTGTGTGAAGAAGAGGGAAGCCTCACAGCTTCCCTCCCTTTCTCTCTCTCTCTCTCTCTCTCTCTCTCTCCCTTTCTCTCTCTCTCTCTTTCTGTCTCTCTCCCTCTCTCTCTCTTTATCTCTCTCTCTCTCTGTCTATCTCTCTACCTCTCTCTCCCCCTCCTCCCCCATCCCTCTCTCTCTCCCCCTCTGTCTCACTCCCTCTCCATCTCTCCCCCACTCTCTCTCCCATCTCTCTCCCTCCCTCTCTCTCCCCCCTCTCCCTCCCTTCTCCCATTCTCTCCCCCTGTCCCCCTCTCTCCCCTTCTCTCTCCCCCCTCTTCCCCCTTTCCCCCCCTCTCTCCCCCTGTCCCCCTCTCTCCCCCCTCTTCCCCTTCTCTCTCCCTCTCTCCCCCTCTCTTCCCCCTCCCTCTCTCTCCCCCCTCCCCCCTCTCTCTCTATCTCCTGCAGCACATTGGCCTTCCTCTATAAAGCTCATTTCCCATGCTCTTCATGCCGCCGTTTAAACCCTTTGATGTTCCTCTTGCTGAACCTTGAGAAGAAGAAAGGCAACCAGCACCCAAACTCACATTGTCTCATTGTCACATAGTCTTCTGTCTTCTTTTTCTCTTTATTGTGTGTGTCTGCGTGCGTGCGTGTGTGTGTGTGTGTGTGTGTGTGTGTGTGTGTGTGTGTTATAACACTTTTGTTCTGCACAGACACATTTCCTTGAGAAAAAAATGTATCCAACCTTATTATAATAAGAGTATGATGGTGAGGGGGTCTCAGGGTAGGCCTGGTCTAGGGTAGTCCTGGTCTAGGGTAGTCCTGGTCTAGTGTAGTCCTGGTCTAGGGTAGTCCTGGTCTAGGGTAGCCCTGGTCTAGTGTAGCCCTGGTCTAGGGTAGCCCTGGTCTAGGGTAGTCCTGGTCTAGGGTAGTCCTGGTCTAGTGTAGCCCTGGTCTAGGCTAGTCCTGGTCTAGGGTAGTCCTGGTCTAGTGTAGCCCTGGTCTAGTGTAGCCCTTGTCTAGGCTAGTCCTGGTCTAGGGTAGCCCTGGTCTAGTGTAGTCCTGGTCTAGGGTAGTCCTGCTCTAGGGTAGCCCTGGTCTAGGCTAGTCCTGGTCTAGGGTAGTCCTGGTCTAGTGTAGTCCTGGTCTAGGGTAGTCCTGGTCTAGGGTAGTCCTGGTCTAGGGTAGCCCTGGTCTAGTGTAGTCCTGGTCTAGGGTAGCCCTGGTCTAGGGTAGTCCTGCTCTAGGGTAGTCCTGGTCTAGGGTAGCCCTGGTCTAGGGTAGTCCTGGTCTAGGGTAGCCCTGGTCTAGGGTAGTCCTGGTCTAGGGTAGCCCTGGTCTAGTGTAGTCCTGGTCTAGGGTAGCCCTGGTCTAGGGTAGTCCTGCTCTAGGGTAGTCCTGGTCTAGGGTAGCCCTGGTCTAGGGTAGCCCTGGTCTAGGGTAGTCCTGGTCTAGGGTAGCCCTGGTCTAGGGTAGTCCTGGTCTAGGGTAGCCCTGGTCTAGTGTAGTCCTGGTCTAGGGTAGCCCTGGTCTAGTGTAGTCCTGGTCTAGGGTAGCCCTGGTCTAGGGTAGTCCTGCTCTAGGGCAGTCCTGGTCTAGGGTAGCCCTGGTCCACACAGAGGCCAGTGCCGGTGAATGTGGTGATTAGGAGTTAGTGGGATGGCAGTATTAATGAGTGGAGATATCAAAGGACGGACCTCTGAGATGCGGTAGCCTGCAGTAGGCATGCATTAATAATCCTCTTAAATCCATGGGCCTTTTTCTTCTTCTGCTTTCATGTTTAGACTTAATTAATACTTATCTCATGCATCTTTTTTTCCTCAGACCTTGCTTGATTTATATCCCTTATAAAAAGAGCAAATAAACACAGCAAACAAAACGACGTGTGGGGCTGAACCTCTGTGGTCCAGGCCCTGTCCCGGGCCTCTGGGGTCCGGTCCTTGTGCCGGTCTGCTTGTGTGTTTCCTCCTAACCGTCAGTAGGGGGCAAAGTACCATCAGGGATGGAGAGAATAAATCAACCGCGTTACAAAGGCACTCAATCCCTGTTGCTGCATTGTTGATGTGGAACATGTTTGTATAAACCAGCCCCCCCCCCCCAGTGCTTAACTGAGGAGCCCCCACCCATCCGCACGCTGAGACAGTATTTTTTCAACATGGTTCCTAGTGTGTCTCCTGGATGGACGGGACGGTGCCTCAGCGGTCTGAGAGCATGTCCAAAGACCTAGCTTCCCTAGTTTGGACTTCACTAGACGTGTCTTCACTTCCCAGTGCCCGGTGTGACCCCTCTATGAAAGGCTCTCTGGCACATTGACTCCTGCAGGATCCTTACTAGTGGATCCAATCAGGTTGTCAATCAGGCAATGCAGCCAGGCCCTTGAGTTGTGTCAACAGTCACCTGTAACGCCAGTGGAATAATGCAACACAGACACACACACAACATCTCAATTTTGTTGTATAATATTCTTACATTCCTATTGATTTATTACATTTAAAATGTATTCATCTTACCATATTTGCTATTCATTGTGTTCACACAGGAGTGAGCAATGTTCATGTACGTTGAAACCTTTCTCTGTACATCCCCCGTCCTCCTGTGATAGTGTTGGGGTTCTCTTGGTGGCTGGTGATTTACTTGATCCGCGCTGTTAGCGCTGTGAGCAGCCCCTTGTCAGGGAGTGCATTATTATTCCGTGATAACATAATTAAATGAGTGCGAGGGACGGGGCGGGCAAAGCGCAGTGCTAAACGAGGGAGACGGAGGGTGCATTGTGACGAGGAGAGACACTGAATGGAGGGAGAAGGAGAAGACTAGATTAGAAGGAAGCCTTTGATGCGCAGCCCGGCTATGGGAATCCTAGCATGCCTTCAGGGGAGAGCTCCTCTCGCGCCGCAGCATCAATAATGAATGAAAGATATCTTGTTCAGTGGATGAGCAAACTAAACTGGCATACTGATTTGTTTTGCCATAAACCGTATGTAGAAAAATAAGAAAGTGCACATGCACTGCATCATTAAGGTTTAGGGGACTGTCACCCCCTTACAATCGGAGGGTCAAACGGTGTGTGTGTGTGTGTGTGTGTGTGTGTGTGTGTGTCTGTGTGTGTGGGTATGTGGGTATGTGTCTGTTTGTGTGAGTGTGTGTGTGTGTGTGTGTGTGTGTGTGTGTGTGTGTGTGTGTGTGTGTGTGTGTGTGTGTTTTGAGTATTATGTGGGGGGCTGGAGGGATGTTTTAGTTGTTTGTTGTTTTCAATCTATTTAATCCAGATTTGAGGTTATGTTCTGTATGAATAAAATAAAATCACATATCTTAATTAGAACCCTGAAATCCAATCACTATTTTTGGACCTGTTTCATTTTTATATGAACAAAAAATGGTATAGTTATTTATCGACTAATCGAAAGAAACAAAAAAATGATTTCAATATAATCACATTCCTGAAGCCCCCCAAAGCCTCCCTCTTAAAAACAAAAGCTATGGCACTTGAACACACCCACATCTATCTCCACACCAAGGGAGAGAGACCCACACACACATCTACCTCCACACCAAGGGAGAGAGACCCACACACACATCTAGACCACGTGAAAGAGCCAGGACGTCCCAGTCAACACATGATGCTTCCTGATTCCACAAGCAGCTCACCTGTGGGCGCCACATGGTCCCGTTCTAAGGCCGTGGCTGCCGTCTCCGCCTCGCTCTGCCCCTCTGTCCTCCATGAGGTGATTGTGACTGGTTCCAGCGTGTCTGTGCGGAGCGAGAAGCAGTAATGTGGCATGATGGAGCTATTCATCAGCACTCGGTTCTTTCATGTCTCCCTGCTCTCTTTCATTATCACTGTTTTACCAGCGAGAGCCACCTGGGATTTCTCTGCAGCAGAAGTTATTTGAAGGGCAGGTTATCCTGCTTCATATACCACTTTCATTCGCAACGCAAATGGCTCCCATTCTGTGGGTATAATCCTCTGGGTGACGACCAGCGTCTCTCTGCAGCGGCGCCGATGTGGTGCACAGCAGGGGGCAGGGATATTCCGACTGTAGAAGTACTGTAACTCTTTAAGAAACGTATGTAGTACAGTAGTACGGTCGTATTTTTCAAGTCAGCGTTCTGCCCCAGTAAGGTTCAGAGGCAGGTTTAATCCTGATGCATTCCTGTTGAATTATTGTCATGTTTTGCTGCCCAAACAGTTTCCATCTGTTGTTGGTGTAAGGTTTAAGATTATGAATCCCCTTCATAATCTGATGGCATCGCTTGTACAAACGTCCTTGCTCAGTAGTGGTAGTATGTTTAACCGAGTTGAGGACAGCGGACTCAGTGCTGTTAGACAGGAGGTGGCAGAACACGACGGACACTGAGGAACAGAAGGCCTTCTTAAACCTCTGCTTCAAGGGGAAGGACTCCTTTCATTCACTGTGGTTCTTCTCATTCACTGGGTACGTGCAGTGATTAAAACCTTCAGCTAATTTCTAAGTGTAGAGGAATGGACAGTTATCTTGAACATAGTGATGATGGGTCATTCCAATTGGTTGATATGTATTTGTTTTGGTCCTCCATTGTTCTGGATATACATACAACTTTACAATATATAAAGAAATATAAAGTATATGACTTTTCCTGTTATGGTGTAGTTTGAGGACCAATGCTCGTAGCAACGTCATCTCCAACCAGTAGCGCCGCCAAAGAATTATGTTTGCGGGAGCTATGGGGGGGCTAGATTGTTTGTAGCAGGGGCTAATACCTTTAGAAGTAACAAATAATACTAAACACTGCAATATTATACAAATCAAACAATCAAATCACACAACAAGCAGCAATGGTCATCATCACTTACACAAATGAAAAATCTGATTTCATAGTTCAGTTTTGTTACAAATAAGTCAGTCCGATGTCTTCATATATATTACTGTATTATTTATTATATATAGTTCGGAATTTTGGACATAGGGCCTGATTCCCAATTTAGCCTTGGTGTTCTTTATCATTGGAGACAGTTTTCAACACATTTCATTCAGTCCTTCTTGATGCAGAGTTCGCTCGTGCTAGGCTAGCGCACGGCAACAGGCAATACTAGCCTGCTAATAAAACAGTCTTACCCACTCCACAGTACACTATAACGCCAGACTATAGATGTAAATGTCTGTGTTGATAGAATAATGTTAGAAATAAAACTAACCTCGCATTGCATGAATCATCGCATTTTGAGGGACTACTTTCTGAGCAGCAGCGGAATTTAACCTCGGTATCAGTCCGCCGCTGCCGTAGCCTACTTCCAGGAATATAACACTGCTGCTGAGACACAACGAGTCCCTCAAAATGCAATGTAATGCAAGGTTGGTTGTATTTCTAACATTATTCAACATAGACATTTACATCGACCGTCTGGCGTTATAGTTGATTTGCCTCGGGTGTACTGTGGAGTGGGTAAGTTTTATTAGCAGGCTAGTATTGCCCGTTGCCGTGCGCTAGCCTAGCACGAGCAAACTCTGCAACTAGAAGGACTGAATGAAGTGTGTTGAAAACTGTCTCCAATGATAAAGAACACCAAGGCTAACTTGGGAATCAGGCCCTATGTCCAAAATTCCGAACTACCCCTTTAAGGTTCAATTCGCCAAGACAAAATGGATGACATTTGTTATATTCTCAGTGGAAAATGTTACATTTTAAGATAGTTAAGGCATTCAAATTACTGATAACATTTCTTGCGATAAATGTGCATTTTATTTTGGTGAGATTGATTGTTTGTTAGTTAACGCATCGTTTTCTATTGTTTCCGTAGTGATTATATGTAAGTTTGCTTGTTTGAATGTCTTTGCGTTGTTTATTCATCTGAGCTGTTGTGTTCAGTGTATTTTATGTAACTGATGATATTGTAACAATAAAAAATAGATTTTCGAGTGCCCAAGGGAGGACATTAATTCTTATACTTCAGGTGGTCTAGGATAATGTGTTTATGTGGGCCACAAAATATGGTTATTTTCCACCAAAAAATCCATTCCAAAGGCTTATTTTATTAATACAGTTTGTTGTACAAGATGATCATGAAAGATGAAAACCGCTTTCAAGGTTTTTGCAGCATTAATGCATCAATATAGTAAAAGGGAAACAAAAAACGATTTTCCAATCCTGCTAAAGTGATCCCCATGGGGGGGGGGGGGGGGGTGTAATATTCAGGAAGACGTTGGAGAAAGATAGAGATGTCTGGTGTCCTTGGTATGAATCAGGCCATTCAGGTTTACTAAAATAGATAATAATATCTACAGGAACTGAGGTAATTAGGTGGCCTAGGGGCCAAGTACACCTGCGAGTGAGCTAAAGCTCAACTTTGGGGCTCTACCCTACAGGAAGTGACTCACAAAGCCTAAGAAAATGCTCCATCTCTCCATCTGACATATCATGTTTGTTTACTTCGAAAACCTTTAAAGCGGTATTTATCTGCCATGATTATCTTGATAAAAGAAATGTTTATTTAATATGAACCTCCGGAATGGATTTTTAGGTGGAAGTAAAAACCTCCAAGCAGTGCCACAGAAACACCTGGGCCGAGACCAGAACGTCAGCCCTGGGCACCTCGAACCATCAGTCACATCAACACTTGATGCTCAGAAGAGATCGATCCAAACACCATGCGAGCTGGGCCATTTGGCCGCAGGCCGTCAGATTCAGGATCTGGCCACGTGGTTCAGGAGACACGCGGCCACCTTCTACCCTTTGTTAGTGCCGGTTAACTTACAAAATAAATAAAATAAAGGTGAGCAAATTCACAAGAATCTCATCAAGATACTGGTAAAAAAATAGGAATATTATATACTATATTTTCTAGCTTTCTTTGTTGTTCATGCGGAATGGTTTAACCTAGCGATTGTTAGTGCTTGGCAATTGATTCTATGAACATCCTTACTGTACCGGCAGCGATATCTCCTTCTTCTGTCAAATTTACTTATTGTAAGTATCGCTTATTGCTGAATGCCCATAATGTTATTGTAAGTTTGTAATTGTTTGTGCCGATGTATGGTCAGTCCTCTGCTTGTCAGCGATTGGCCGATGGCTGGCTTCCCCAGGGAGGAGGAAACACTGCTCAACTAGCTTATTGTGAAATAATGCACTCTTCTTTACAAGGGGGTGGCTTTCCCTAGGGTCAAATGTATGTTCATGTTCTCTAAACCAACAAACCAGTTTAGTTTTTCCCATGAAGTTCTGTCTTCAAATGAAGTGTGCTAACACTGCCACACAGTAAGCCTACTTTAGCCTCCGTTTAGACTCACTGGAGATATGGAAACTCTTTTAAGAGAGAGCAAGAAACAGAGAGGAATAATTGTAACCACACACACACACACACACACGCTTCTAACCACTTTGAATAAGCCTTGTTATCTCAAGACAAACTCCACTTATTCACACACTCCAGCTCCAACTTAACATTGATGTTAATTTCCCGACACCATCGCCCCTCGCCTGCCTCTCTCTGTCGGGACATCTGGTTCCACAGAGAGGTGTGGTCCCCCCCGTCCCCCCACCGGGCAGCAGTCCTCCATGAGAGGCCCCCACATTATCACCACGTTTAACATGAGCGGCGTTGCTAAGCCCCGTTTGTTTTTATTTCACATCAAACCGCGCGCATACGGCTTGTCTGTTCCTCCCAAAGCTCTGCCCCAATGTTACACAAGGCACCTGTTTCCACCAGAGGCAGCCATCTCCCCTCCCAGCAGGCAGCTGGGGGGGGGGGGGTCCCACGGACAGGTGGGAGGCAGCGATGATGACGCCACGCCACAGCTAGGCGCGGTATTCCTCACTGGGACGGGCTCTGCCTGCGGAGGGGTTCACCTCACGCTGAACCTCAGCGCCGCTCCGCTGCCAGAGCCACGCTTGGCCCAGCGCTGGAGAGAGCGTGCCAGCCGCTAGCTGGGGGCGGGGGGGTTCCTGGCAGCGCACGCACACACACACACACACACACACACACATTTATACACTCACAGACA
>NC_136946.1:17590884-17593384 GCF_949987615.1 Pollachius pollachius | reverse complement strand
GAGGGGGGAGACGAGGAGAGAGATGGGGAGAGACGGGGAGAGACGGGGGCGAGACTGGGGGAGACAGGGGGAGAGACGGGGGGAGACGAGGGGGGAGACGAGGGGGGAAAGGGGAGGGAGACGGGGGGAGAGGTGAGGGGAGACGAGGGGAGAGGGGAGAGACAAGGGGGGAGACGGGGGGAGACGTGGGGGGACGAGGGGGAAGAGGGGGGAGACGAGGGGAGAGGGGAGAGACAAGGGGGGGAGACAAGGGGGGAGGGGAGAGACAAGGGGGGAGACGAGGGGGGAGACGAGGGGGGAGACGAGGGGGGAGACGAGGGGGGAGACGAGGGGAGAGGGGAGGGGGGAGGTGAGTTGGTATTCTGGGAGGGTTGGGCTCTCAGAGGCTCATAATGACAGCACATGCTGGGTCCTCTCTGGAGCGACTCAGAGACCATATTGTATGACACCTATCCATGTCTGTCTGTCTGTCTTCATATGTATAGCTGTCTGTCTAGGTAGCTTTATATGTTTGTCTGCCTGTCCGTTGTTCTATTTAGATATATATGTCTGTTTGTCTGTCGGTATATCAGTCTTTGTAGCTATATATGCTTGTCAGTCCGGCTGTCTGTCGGTCTATCTATGTAGCTATATATGTCTGTCTGTCTGTCTGTCTGTCTGTCTGTCTGTCTGTCTGTCTGTCCGTCTGTCTGTCGGTTGGTCTATGAAGCTATATATGTCTGTCTGTCTGTCGGTCTATGTTTGTCTGTCTAGCTATATGCAGCAGGTCTTTAGTTCATACAGCAGGCGACGGTCATCAGTCTGAAAGAGTGTGCAGCTCTGTGGACCCACAGCTGAGCAGGAAGTCTCCTCTTTGTGTTCCACTCTGAGCTCCCCAGTCCGGGGGCCCTAAAGCCCCTAAACCCATCATCACTGCTACCCCTCCCCCCGGTACAAAGCATGGCGCGCTACTATTCAGGAACTATTTATACTGTATGTATATATAGAAATGGAGAAATGGAGGTTTAGAATATAAAACTGTTTTCTTTTGAAAAGAGAATACAAGTCTCTTACGTCAAACAATGTTTGAACAAAATGAGTAGATCATTTCAGAGCAAAAGCAAGTGAATGTAGGCCTTCTAAGTGAAGGATTGGGCCTGTGGACATCGAAGTGTATATCAGCGTTAACATGTTGTTATGGGACAGAATTATGTTCCCCATTTATCTTCTCTGTTTCACTAAGTCACTCCATTGATTTCCTCAGGCGCTTGACACGTTTCACAGAGGAATCACTCTTCATTACCTAAAGGCTGCGCTACTATGGATTAGCTCATCAAACTCTCCCTCCACAAGCAGCACCACTTCATGGATCCATGAACGAGGTTCGGTTTGAGGGTGAAGCTGGACTGGTGTATATGTGTGTGAGTGCGTGTGTGTGCTTGCGTGCGTGCTTGTGTTTGTGTGTGCAGGTGTGTGTGCATGTGTGTGTGAGTGTATGTGCTTGTGTAAGTGTGTGTGTGTGTGTGTGTGTGTGTGTGTTTGTGTGTGTGTTTGTGCGTGCGTGGGCATGCGCGTGTGTGTGTGCTTCTGCTTTAATTGAACAACCCTTACACCAGGAGATTCTGACTGTCTCCGGCTGGCAGCCCCTCGTTTCCCCCGGCAACAGAGGGGCAGACAGCAGCTGTTAACATCTCTATCCTCTCCTCTGCACCTTACTACTCAACTCCTGTTTCTCTCTCTCTCTCTCTCTCTCTCTCTCTCTCTCTCTCTCTCTCTCTCTCTCGTTCTCTCTCTCTCTCGTTCTCTCTCTGTTTCTCTCTCTCTCTCTCTCTCTCTCTCTCTCGTTCTCTCTCTCTCTCTCTCTCTCTGTTTCTCTCTCTCTCTCTCTCGTTCTCTCTGTTTCTCTCTCTCTCTCCTTCTCTCTCTCTCTCTCTGTTTCTCTCTCTCTCTCGTTCTCTCTGTTTCTCTCTCTCATTCTCTCGCTCGTGGTTTTCTTGCTTCATCCTCGTTCATCTCTCAGTGTGTCTTAGCTCTAGTCTTGTTTAAGCAGCTTGCTGTGAATCTCCACCTCCTCTCCATCTCTGATTACCTGGAATAAGAGGTTTGAGTACTTTGAGTTGAGATTCAGACCCAGAGAACAGCCAATCTTAGATCACCTAGACATGATGGAATATAGAGTATGTGTGTGTGGTTGCCGTTTGTAGTAGCCTTTACATGATGGAACACAGAGTATGTGTGTGTGGTTACAGTGTGGAGTACCCTTAACATTATGGAACAGATATATGTTTGTGTGGCTACCGTGTGGAGTCGCGGTATCCAGTTGTCGTGGTGGAGGGGTGTGGACTGTGAGGGAATATCCTCTCTTTGTGTTGATGGCTGTTGATATATACGATTGAACTGCACTGTAGCAACCGCTCAGAAAGGAGAATTTGTAAAGATTCAAGCACGAGGAGTCCTCTGAACAACACTGGGGAGAACTGCTCACCCCTTGACTAGCAAGCGGAGGCTATGCTGTGAACAC
>NC_136946.1:17587166-17590684 GCF_949987615.1 Pollachius pollachius | reverse complement strand
CGTCCATAGTTCAAATCTGTGGAGCTTTTCCTCATCAGGGTGCTCACTGCTCCTGGACATGAGAGATGGTTCATACAAGAACCACAAGAAATACACACACACACACACACACACACAAGATATACACATGTACATAACACATCAAATATACTGAGATATACTGATATATACACACGTTATATACAAATGATACATAATACATCATATATACTGATAAATACTGATATATACACATTATATGTATACTTATATATACTGATATATATACATGATACATAACACATAATACATACTGATATATGTTGATATATGTTGATAGATACTGATCTATACACATGATATATACTGGTATATACTGATATATACACATGATATTCACACGTGATCCATATACTGATATATATATGGATAAATACTGGGATGTATATACTGATATGAACTGAGGTTAGGGCATCTTTTGGGGTCATTGGGGTCGAACCCACAACCTTCAGGTTTGGAGTCAAACTAATGGACCTCTGTCTGTGTGTGTGCTTGTGTGCGTGTGTGCGTGTGTGCGTGTGTGTGTGTGTGTGTGTGTGTGTCTTCCTCCAGGCCGGTGCCCTGTCTCTGCTAGTGCTGCAGGGTTCCTGTGTGTGTCTCTGCCATGAAGCCAAGCCACCGAGAACGCTACGCCCTCGCTAACCGGAGCTAACTGGAGCTTACCGGAGCTAACCAACGCTAACTGGCGCTAGCGTGGCTAACTGGAGCTAACAGGAGCTAACCGGCGCTAACTGGAGCTAGCGTGGCTAACTGGAGCTAACAGGAGCTAACCGGCGCTAACTGGAGCTAACGTGGCTAACTGGCGCTAACCGGAGCTAACCGGAGCTAACTGGAGCTAACGTGGCTAACTGGCGCTAACCGGAGCTAACCGGAGCTAACCGGAGCTAGCCGCCCGGACCAGAGAGAGACAGAGGGGTGGGGGGTGGGGTGGGGGGGAGTCACCCACATGGCCTCTCCCCACCCAGATGCAGCGTCGGCACCCCACCAGCCCCCCTCAGCCCCCTGCCATGAAGACGGCCGGCCGAGCCCCCCCCCCGCTGGTCCAGATGAAGAGGAACTACAGCCTCCCTCCCCTCCTCTTCCCGCCCACCGTCATCCGCGCGCCGGCCCCGCCGCCCCTGACCCCCTCTCCACCCCCACCTGCGCCTGCGTGGGGCGACGGCGGCGACGGGACCCCCTCACCTGTCGGTAGGGCTCACAGTAACACGCGATGTCGCCGCGGCAATGGTTGATGTGTCCCTGAGTTGCATTCTTCCAACACAAACTTGGTGTGTAGGAGCTTGTCCCCATGGTGACATGTTTAACATGTGGGCCATCAACCCTACTGTACTGCAGTCCAGGCCGCCGGTCCCTGTACAGGGGGCCCTGAAGGTCCGAGTGAGGCCGTGATGGTGACCGGGACAGCACTTTGTTTGGGTTTCCAAAGGGAGTAAGCTGTGTGCATGTGTGTGTCTGTGTGTCTGTGTGTGTGGGGTGTGTGGGTGTGTGGGTGTGTGTGTCTGTGTGTGTGTGTATGTGTGTGTGTGTATGTGTGTGTGTGTGTGTGTGTGTGTGTGTGTGTGTGTGTGTGTGTGCGTGGGGGTGTGGTGCAGTCTGAAATGTTGGGTACCCCCCCCTCCCCCCCCCCCCCCCAGCCATTGTCCGTCTGCTGTGAGGCTGCTGAGTGCTGCCTGGTCCAGTGAGTCGTCTGCTCGGTGCTGATCTGGATGAGGTTGTTGCTGCTCATGAAACCAAACCAGGCGACCAGGCGCTTGTGTTGAATAGGATGATGGACTCATCTAACAGCTGGAGCAGGCAGGACAGATCAATGGGGCTGAAGTTTAGGACTTTGAACCAAACTACTACCAACTCCCCCACCACCTGTGTGTGTGTGTGTGTGTGTGTGTGTGTGTGTGTGTGTGTGTGTGTGTGTGTGTGTGTGTGTGTGTGACTCGGGAGGCAAAAGTCTGTGTAGAGAGAATGGTCTTTACTAGCGGATCGTTCGGTACATGGTTAGTCAGTTGGAAATCAGGCAAACATCTGGCAGGGAGAAGGGACAGGAGCAGTCGGGAATAAACGGTCCGAAATACCAATTATAATACCAGAAACCATTAATATCACGATGAAATGCAGGGGCGCTTCATACAAAGAACAAAGATGAACTGGCACTGAGGAAGGGAAACATGCTGACTAAATACACAAGGAGGGGAATGTTGATGGGTGATGGACAGGTGAAAACAATTAAGGTGAGTGAGGACAATCATATGGAAAGGGAGTGAAACAATCAACGGTGGGGGGGGGGGGGGGGGGGGTAACACTTGTGTGCTTTCACATTTTAGCTTAATTGTTGGTATGTTATTTTGAGGTTAGGGTCAACAGAACATTTCTATTGAATGTTTAGATCACAGGCCTTCGATCCTACCTCGTAACCACAAACATTTGGTGGATTATTCTTTGTTTTAACTGCTGACCAAACCCACAACTGCTAGCCCAACATTAAACCACCTACATTATTGAAACTTACGTATGGAGATTTAATTCAGCACATTAAAACATATTCACTAGCCACGCTTACAGGGAAATGATAACAACAACAGGGGCACCAAGAAAGGAAACCTCCCAATCGCGTGGGGAGAAGAAAGAGGAGAAAAACAGATGCAGTGCTGTTTTAGATCTCTTTGTGTTCGGGGACTTTTTATTACTTATTTACACCCGGTGTAAAAAAACACACAAACAAAAAAAACAACAGCAACAAACAACGGTGAGGCTGGGCTGCGGCGGCGTTCTGAGGTGTGTGTGAACGCTGGCTGACATCACGCCTTGAAGCGGGGATAATGAGCCCCCCGCGGCGAGGCTGATGAGACGCCCGTCCCGGGGACGCAGCCGGGACGTCCCCCGGGACGGGATCAGTCCATCTCCATGAAGGAACAGGTAGTGATGAGCCAGGACCCCCCCACACACCACACACGCACGCACACAATCAAATACACAAACACAGTGTACCCCGGAAAACTAACTAAAGTTTCCTTAAGTCCTCTTGGGAGTGTGGCTCTTCTGTTGTTCTACTGGTTTTACAGCTATACAATAACACAATTATACAATAACACAACTATAACACAACTACACGATAACATAACTATACAATATCACGATTAGAACACAACTATACAATAACACAACTACATGATAGCACAACTACATATAACACAACTATAACACAACTACATGAAAGCACAACTATACAATAACACAACTATGCAATAAAATAATAACGCAATAACACAAATATGACACAACTACACGATAACATAACCATACAATAACACAACTACACAACAACACAACTATAACACAACTATACGATAACACAACTATAACACAACTTTACAATAACAGGAATACACAATAACATGACTGAAATCACACCACTATACAATAACACAACTTTACAGTAACACAGCCATAACACAACTGTACAATAACACGACTATACAATAACA
>NC_136946.1:17549666-17582166 GCF_949987615.1 Pollachius pollachius | reverse complement strand
CATGATCAACAAAGCGAGCGGGGTGTAGGAACCGAGCTCAGACAAGATGCCACTGGATCCCTTCTGAAAGCCCCCCCCCCCCCCCCTCGCTGAGAGCAGTGGGTGGTATGCTATGGATATAGGGCGTAGGAGGAAGGGCGGGGGATGAGATGCGTTACCGGGTAAGATAGAGTTCGGTGTGTGGGGGCGGGAGAAGAGAGCGAAGAAGAACGAGTCACCGGCAGGCCAGCGTTCTAAATATGGCCGTTCTCTTATGATGGCCTGTTTGATGCTATACTAGGTGTTTAGCACGGGATGGATATATGAGGTAAGTACTTAACGACGGATATATTAGATGAAGATAAGACATACTTTAGGAACTGGATGGATAGCTAAAATGAAGATAAGACGTTCTTAAGGACGGATGTAAGGTAAAAATAAGACATACTTAAGGACGTATATATATGGTAAAGAAAATACATACTTTTGGACTGAGACAGATATATAAGGTAAAGATAAGACGTAATATATGAATTAGACGGATATATAAGGTAATTGTAGTGACGTACTATAGGATTAAGAGTGTGCGTGTGTGCGTATGTGTGTGTGTGTGTGTTTGTGTGGTGTGTGTGTGTGTGTCTGTGTTTGTGTGTGTCTGTGTGTCTGTGTTTGTGTGTGTGTGTGTCAGTGCTATATGTCGTGGTCCCTCTCTGCTCTCTGTCAGTGTTTGCTTAATCTGCACATTCATTTGCACATCTTCTACTTGTGTTGAGATGGAAATTGTGTTCTTCTTTCAGGGCCCTGGGTTTTGAGAGACCTGCGTTTCCATAGCAACCTGCCCAAGCGCTGGCTCTCAGGAAGCGTGTTTGTCTAGGGGGCGGCCCTCGGAACAGACGCTCTGTTAGTGGTCAAGAGGACAAACAAAAGGATGTTGTCCTCATCATAGCATTGGCAGTGTATGTGTGTGTGTGTGTGAGTGTGCATCTGTGTGTGTGTGTGTGTGCGTCTGTGTATGTGCGCATGTGGATGTGTGAGTGTGTGTATGTGTGCATGCATGTGCATGTGTGTACATCTGTGCTTGCGTGTGTGTGTGTGTGTGTTTGTGTGTGTGGAGACTGTCCTCATAGCGTTGGCAGTGTATGGTTGTCTGTGTGTGTGTGTGTGTGTGCGTGTGTGAGTGTGTGTGTGCGTGTGTGTGTGTTTGCATGAGGGCGTGTGTGTATGTGTGTGTGTGTGCATGCATGTGCGTGTGTCTACGTCAATGCGTGCATGTGTGTGTGTGTATGTGTGTGTGTGTGTGTGTGTGTGTGTGTATGTGTGCATGTGTGGGTGAGTTTTTCTTATATGCGTGTGTGTTTGTGTGTTTGCATGTGTGTGTTGGTGTGTGTTTGTGCGTGTGTGTGAGTGTGTGTGTGTGTATGTGCGTGCGTGCGTGAGTAGGAGGGTGTGTGTGTGTGTGTATGTGTGTGCGTGTGTAGGTGCGCATGCATGTGTTTGTGTGTGTGCGATTGTGCGTGCGTGTGTATGTGTATGCACGGGTTTATGTTTTTTGGGCACGCGTGCGTGTATGTGTGTGCGTGTGTGCATGCGTGCGTGTGTGTGGTTGGTGTGTGCATGTGTGCATGCATCGCGCACTTATGTTTGCGTGTGTGTTTGTGTGTGTGTGTGTGTGTGCGCGCTGGCACATATCTGTTGTGTGTGTGTGTGTGTGTGTGTGTGTGTGTGTGTGTGTGGTTATCCTTGTTCGCCATTGGAAGGTTCTAAGCTACATACTGCAGGGCTGCCGGTCTGAAGGGCTTATTGACAGCAGGTCGGAGGGTTGATGGAGGAAGCGTCAGGGCGGGGGCTGCATAGAAATTCAACACCCTATAACCAATGGGAGGCCTTTTGCATGCTGGGTGGATTTCAGCTTCTGGGTTGATGGAATCAAACTGGCACAACGTCACTTTCATGCATGATGTTTTGAATCAGGTGACAGGTGGGTGTCGCTCTCCTTACCGAGACACAAGCCAGCGCTGAAGGTGTGAACGGAGAGGAGGAGATGGTCCTAATGACGGCTGGTCCAGGTGAAACAGTAGAACTACCTGTTGTTTTAGTGATGGACTCATCTCCACCTGGATCCTCCCAGTGTTCCCTCCTCGTCTTATTGTATTTCTTAGTCGTGTTTTATATATATATTTATATATTTCCAGCGCTCACTGGCCGTCATCGAGCCGTGTGTTTTTGTATTTCTGTATCTCCCTTCCTCCACTCAGGAGGCTCGCAGACATAAAGGGGCAGAAGAACACAACGGAGAAGTATTGATCCTGCAACACCAGCCTGCTTAGATTAAGAAATGCCAATACCAGGATTCCACTCGGCCTGGCTGGTTCACTCCGAGTTCACTTGTCATTTTCTATAATTCTGATAAAATCAAGATGCTTAGCCGTGATGTAGTTAGCCATGCTAGTCCGGCCCCTGGGGGCCCACTGATTGAATCAGGCGTCTGTGTTCTGCCATTTGGTCCCAGGCTGAAGTACTCCCAACACTTACTGGAAAAACGGACTGTTTCCCTGAGAGTTTATTCAACAAGCCCCGACAGCTTATCGGACGATACTTTTACCAGTTTTACAAGTTAGACAACCGCTTTTGGATCATGCAATTATGATCTGAGGTTTTATACCTCTGTCTTGATGCTGTCCATCGTTAGTACCTTCACTTACGGAACAGGTGTCTTCAGACTCAGGTTATTTGATGACTGTAACATTCTCAGGCTTTATAGAGTCAAGTCATTGGTGGTGGTGGTGGTGGTGGTGGTGGTGGTGGTGGTGGTGGTTGGGGTGGTGGTGATTGAGAGAGGATAGGCAAGCAATAGCCTGATGCTCTCTGATCAGACAAGCTCAGAGTTCATCACATAAAGCCAGGCCTCAAACTCACCCCCTCTGCTCAGTAAGGACCCCCCCCCCCCAGGTGATGGAGCTTCTTGCTCATCTGATGGCTAGAAAACCAGTGACAGGAAGAAGTAACCGGTAACTTTCTCAAGTGCAGTTCACCAGGCCATCAGTCGGAGGGTGGGGGGCTCTGGGTGAGGGGTGAGGCTCTAGGTGGGGGCTCTGGGTGGGGGCTGAGGGTGGGGGCTCTGGGTGGGGGCTCTGGGTGGGGGCTGAGGGTGGGGGCTCTGGGTGGGGGCTCTGGGTGGGGGCTCTGGGTGGGGGCTCTGGGTGGGGGCTGAGGGTGGGGGCTCTGGGTGGGGGCTCTGGGTGGGGGCTCTGGGTGAGGGTGGGGGCTCTGGGTGGGGGCTCTGGGTGGGGGCTCTGGGTGAGGGTGGGGGCTCTGGGTGGGGGGCTCTGGGTGGGGGCTCTGGGTGGGGGGCTCTAGGTGGGGGGCTGAGGGTGGGTTTCCCCTCCCTGACGGAGGTCTCTTGTGTTAGCTGGTATCAGACGGCCAAGGACACGCCAGGCGGCGCCGCTGAGGATACAGACTCATGGTGACAGTCCCAGCGTTGGGTGGCGTTATAGAGACAAACACACTCCTACACGCACTCCTAACGCGCACTCCTAACACGCACTACTACACACACTCCTATCACACACTACTACACACACTCCTAACACGCACTACTACACACACTCCTATCACACACTCCTAACACACACTCCTAACACGCACTACTACACACACTCCTATCACACACTCCTAACACACACTCCTAACACACACTACTACACACACTCCTACACGCACTACTACACACACTCCTATCACACACCCCTAACACACACTCCTATCACGCACTACTACACACACTCCTAACACACACTCCTAACACACACTTACACCTGCTCACACCTCAAACACACACCCACAAACTCATATCACACACACACACACACACACACACACACACACACACAAACAAATATCAACAGATCTCACTGGCAGACAAACACATGCACGCACACACACACACGTACACGCGCACAACACACACACAACACACGGTCGTGTCCATAAAGCGATTGCATGAGAAATGAAAACACTCCGTCACAACGTTAGTAGTCCTCTGCACGTGCGAGTGACATGAAGAGGGGGAGACGGAGGCGCCCGGCGGCTCCTGTGATTAACACACTTAACACACAAGTGTGATGAGCCCCCCTCGCTCGCCAGCAGGGCCCCGCCGCGCCAGGGCACTTAGCCCCCACCCCCACCCCCCAAGCAGCGGGCTTTATCGCCTCTAGTTAGGGATCCACCCCCCTCACTAGCTCTCTGGTCGGCGGCACGTTGAACCAATCAGAGCGGGCGGACGGGAGACAGAGGGTTTTGACTGGCGGCCGCCCGGAGAGGCGGAGACAAGTCACGTGACCCCCACCATGGCGACCACCGCTAATACCGCTAGACGCCATGGTGGTCGGAGTGTGTGTGTGTGTGTGTGTGTGTCCGTGCTTTTTATTTGTTTGTCAGTGTGTGTGTTGATTTGTGTGTGTGTGTGTCTATAACTTGTGTGTCAGTTTTCAATTAGGTTATTTATTATAAATGGATCATATTGTTAGAGGAATATCAATCGTATCATATAATGGATGGATAATTGGTGCATTTTATGACAAGAACAACATCTTGCTAATAATCCGTATTGTTGAAGTATTTTCAGACTGAGGTGCATCCAAGCTGACTACAGGTTGTTTTTTTGCATGTGTGTGTGCGTGTGTGTGTGTGTGTGTGTGTGTGTGTGTGTGTGTGTGTGTGTGTGTGTGTGTGTGTGTGTGTGCATGAGCAAGTTTAATTAAAAAATACAAAAGCTGAATATGCAAAAGCAGCCAAAAATGTGAGGAAATATGAGGGTTTTTCACCATCGGAGGAAAGTCATTCTGCAAAGGGTCTTCCTACAGGAAACCGCTGAATGGTTCCCCTGTTCCCTTTATCGTTTGATATCTTTTCATATCTTCATCCCTTTTGCCAGAATTGTTCCTGGAACCCACTTTGAGATTTACATTATTTAAAACTAACTTCACGGTCAAATGATATGCAGTTAGGTACAAAATACTCTGTAAACGTAGAATGGAATATACTGAAATGACTTAAAGAGATATAGAGTTGGATACTTTTCTGTATCAAGTGAAGATGACTTAGCATGCATAGTGTTCTGCACAGCGCTGCACCTGAACCAGGGTGATGATGATGATGGGTAATGGGTGATGATGAGGGGTAATGGGTGATGGGTGATGGGTAATGGGTGATGGGTGATGGGTGATGATGATGGATGACTGATGTTGATGATGGATGATGATGGAGGATGATGAATGATGGCTGATGATGATGACGATGATGATGATGATGATGATGATGGGTAATGGGTGATGGATGAAGATGGATGATGATGGAGGATGATGAATGATGGCTGATGATGATGATGATGATGATGATGATGATGATGATGATGATGATGATGGGTAATGGGTGATGGATGATGATGGATGATGATGGGTGATTGATGATGGATTGTATAAGAGGGCATTGCGTCAAAGACATATGGTGTAAAATTATATGAAAGAATCAGTATTGGATGCCCCCCCCCCCTTCAGAAGCGTGAAGGCGCTCTTTGTCTCCACGGCTGTTCAGATGGATCCCCTGTGTTCGGGGATCCTCCTTTTGTTTCCCTCTGCCTCCCTCGTCCAGAGAGGAACAGAGAGGCTCTTCAGAACGAGGCCCAGGTTATATTTGTGTTTTTCTAAAGCCTCTCTGTTCTTTCGCAGTATCACTATATATTCCAGCCGTGCGGGATTGATGATCCATAGTACCGCTTCTTTGTCCGATGTGAGGGTGTGCTGGTAGTGTGACAAGGTCACGTTTTGTTTGCTGCCATGCAGAGGGACATCGGTCTGCTTCATGGGGAACGGTAACGGATAGATCGAAGAGCAGAAATGTCCTTTCTGTGGTAAAAGAAAAGCATAAAGGAACACTTTATCATTCATGATCCACGATTATTTTCGCTCTTGTTCTCACCGTACATATTCCTGAAAAACAGAAAAGTCATTTCATAAAGAGTATAAATCAGTAATATTTGAATTTGTTTGTTGATTATTTTTATCTCCACATCTACAGCATTTGCGCGGATGAAGCGTGCAGAAATTAATCCTAATCTTTCCCTGTCTGCGTCTCACAGCAGCGCGAAAAACCGAGGGCTCTAATTCCTATGCAGTGCCTCGGCACATTGTAGCAGCCACCGCCAAAAATGTCTTTATCTTCCCCCCTTCGCCACGCATCTTGCAATTTAATTACCATTAGGGTGGTGGCGAGGTTGCGCTAAACATAGCTCTTTGTTGAACGCTACACGACCCGTTGCGGTATTTGTTTTGCTGTATAAAACATATCTTCTCCCATACATGGTGTGCTCTTGAACGCTGCTCCGCTACTGGGGGATTGTTGTGATGGCGGATCCTGGGCTGATGGGAGGAGACGGCGAGCTTCACGGTTATACTGGCCCTTTTAAGAACAACTTGGACCAACTTTAATCCTCATAAAATATACCTGTCACCTGCCAACATGCCCCGGATTGCTTGAGACTGAGTGAGTGAGTGTATGATGTGATGTGTGTGTGTGTGTGTGTGTGTGTGTGTGCGTGTGTGTGTGTGTGTGTGTATATGTGTGTGTGTGTGTGTGTGTGTGTGTGTGGGTGGAGATGATGGGGGTGGGGGTGTGGGTGGAGCAGGTTTTGAAACAGGGATAAGCTTGACGGACGTTCTTATTATCACCTGCTAATTACAGGCCGACTTTCAGGTGTATTCATTACCTATACCGGAGAGAGTGTGTGTGTGTGTGTGTGTGTGTGTGTGTGTGTGTGTGTGTGTGTGTGTGTGTGTGTGTGTATACGTGTATATGCGTATGTTTATGTCAGAAGATTACCGCTACATCAACTGACTGCAGGGGGACAGGTGTGTGTGTGTGCTTTGTCAATGAGTGTGTGTGTTTGTGTGTCTGTTTGTGTGTCTCTGTGTATATGTGTGTGTGTGTGTGTGTGGGCCTGCATTAGTGTATGTGTACATGCGTGTGTGTGTGTCTGTGTATGTGTGTGTGGGTGTGTCTGTGTGTATATGTGTGTGCATGTGTGAGTCTGTGTGTGTGTGTGTCTCTGTGTGTGTGTGTGTGTGTGTGTGTGTGCGTGTGGACGTGTATTTGTGTGTGAGTGTGTGTCCACCAGGTGTTTCTTTCCCAGCTCTGCTATCGGCTGCAGTATTCATGAGGGCTGCAGGGGAGCTGGTTTCCTCCGTCTCACCCGCATCTCGTCTTCTCTCCCAAACACCGCCGCCCCACCACACGGCTGGCCGCCGTGTCCGGGCACTAAACCACTTACTCACCTCGTTTACCTGAGGGGGTGAGGAGGCAAGTGGGTGAGGGGGAGAGGGGGAGAGTCTACCAGGACTCTCTGCTGAATATCACCTTTCGTCTTTGTTCAAAATGCGAGTGGTATGAGAAAATGTGTGAATAAAAAGTGAGTTTGAAAGGTCACTATTGATTTGGACCAGTCTTGTATCTGGACCCCGCCCCGCCCTGGTTCGGAGCGCAGTCCGTCTCCTGGCCACCACGCTACGCCACTCTGAGGCCGGTCTCGACTCACCTGAGCGTGCCTTGCTCTGCTGTTAAGTCGGGGATGCAGATGTACAAGCAAGTCAGGTTGAAAGAACCTTTGTTCAAAACCAAAACATAAAGGTGTATTTATTGGTATCAAATTTCCAAGGAGGTAACGATTGCGGAAAGACCAAAGAAAGTGAGTCTCTTGACCTGAAAGATTGAAAATGGTTTAGCTCGGAACCTCTTGCTGATTCTAATTATACAATCAGAACACTACCATACTGTGCTATGGATAACGAGGGGAAAGAGAGAGAGAGAGAGCGAGAGAGAGAGAGAGAGAGAGAGAGAGAGAGAGAGAGAGAGCGACAGGGAGAGAGAAGCTTTACGCCTATAATTACTGAAAAAAAGTTTGTTTGTTGAAAGTTGTGCCTTTTCTTGACTAGAAGGCCTCTCTCCATGTCTCTCTCTGGACCCCAGTTCCTCCTAGCTCTTGATTCCTAGATTTTATCTTCTTCCAGAAACGCCTGCCAACGTCTGATATGTAACAGAATCCCTGATACACTGAATTCAGCTCGCTCGATGTCTCACTCATCCCCAATGTATACTACTACATGATAGTTACCACTTTCCTTGGAGCCTTAGTTTAACAGTTAATGTGTGGTAATGGAAGAGAGAGAGAGGGAGAGAGAGAGAGAGAGAGAGAGAGAGAGAGAGAGAGGCATGTCTGTTGCTATGGTATTATGTGGTGTAATGTATGTGGCCTATCTCTATTCCTCATCACCTCTTGTTGACAGAAAGGTCCGAGGTGCAGTTTGAAGATCGGCAACAGGAAACGCCTCCTTCAATTTAGTGATTAATTTCTTCTGGTAGTTATTTTGGATTAATCCCAAAACATGTATTTTTTTTCGTTTTTTGAAGACTATTTGTCCAAGATCCAGTTCTGTATTGCTTGTATTAAATAATAACAAATAGAAAAGTGCTACAGTAAAACTTAAAATAAAATATAATCTATTGGAGAATCTCGAGAAAGAGGCCTATGTCGGCTGATATTGATTAAATATATGAACGGCTGCGAATTGTACGTAATTATTCAACGTAAGCGAAATACTCGTGGAGGATGTTATGCAGCACAGTTGGTATCAAATGAAGGACACCGAGCAGAAGTTTCGTTTAGTAGCCTAACAATGGGCCGCGGACACGGACTCCAAACAGATCCAGGATCCGATTACAGCCTCGTTCTGCTGCTTAACAGCTTTATGATTATTATGATTTATTTAGCCTATGATTCAAGTGAGGATTTAATGTTTGTAATTTAGAAAATAATCAACAACCAGTCTTGCTTATTATAGTTTATTATGAACAATAGTTGTAAGTCTTATTATTGTGCTTAATTACAATACATATGACCAAATCTAATTTAAAATGACACAATAAACTATCAAATAAAATTTTGAGATTGACAGAATAAAAGAAACAACGCTTGTCATAAAAAAAATAAAGCCTGTCCGTTTCTGACGATTTTAAAGTTAGTTAAACCTGTGTTTAAGTGAGCCTGAAACACGAACATAATAACCCTCATTGACCGGGATAATTACTGGTGTAAAAATCATTCGTTCGCGTCGTCGGGTTTGAATAATATTCACGATCACGGACTTCCTCCAAACATTTGGTTTTCGGTCTAAGTGCGTAAAACTAAATAAAAGAAAATTAATTTTCCAAAAAATACTAATTCCCCTCCTCCTACGAAGCACGCAGTTTAACTCACAGTTTAGTAACACAAATAAATAAATGGCGGGTCAGTCAGTACTCAGTCCGTATTCAGTCAGTATTTCTATTTCCCCGCTAGTTCTCTCCCCTTGCGCTGCGGGAGAATGGCGGGATGATGATGTCAGAGCGCGCGGGTCGTCTGAAGGTTAGCCGCCTCGGAAGGGTTCACAGAAAGTTCACTCGCATATATTAGGCGGTTCACTCTCTCTCTGTGGGGGAGAGGGGGCCGCGCGCTGAGGATAACCCATTCGTCATCTGAGGAGAGACGCAGCTTTTTAAAACGCGATCTACCGTATTTATATTAACACGGAGCGCGCGGCTGTAGAGGACCGCTGGTCTCGCGCGGCGACTAACACACGCGGGGCGGCCCGTGCGGCTTTAAACACTTGGCCGTGATATGATGGAGCTGTCTCCGTTCACCACTTCACACATCTAAACATGGCACATAACAACCTGGAGGAACAGCGGGCTGCACGCGGGCTTTTCCTGGTCGTCGTTCATGTTTCTGTCGCGGGACACACGCGGAGATTTTAGCGCCAGAAGGGACAGACTTTGATGGAGTTCCGTGCGTCTTGTGTCGGTGATTTATACCCGCAACGCGCGACGTGAAGAAGGACAAAGCGCACTCACCGCCGCGAGGCGCCGTCATGTTCGACTGCGTTGACGCGCTCGCGGGGAGCCCTGGACGGAGGCTCGCGGGCAGCCCGGGACGGAGACTCGCGGGGAGCCCGGGACGGAGGCACGCAGGGAGCCCGGGACGCATGCTGGACTTCTACTCCTCCGGCCCCTCGTCCTGCATGCTGCAGGAGAGGGCGCTGAAGGCGTGCCTCAGCGGGTTGGCGCAGAGAGACTGGACCCATCGCCGGAGCTCCCAGTGTGAGTGGACCTGTTACTACCATGATGTTAGGGTTAGGTCAGAGGGTCTGGACCCACCGCCGGAGCTCCAGTGTGAGTGGACCTGTTACTATCATGATGTTAGGGTTAGGCTAGGTTAGGTTTATTATGTTAAGGCGAGGTTAGGTAAGATCTATGTTGTTGACCACTCGTATGAGGTCTGGGTGTGAGTGTGGACTTTTTGTGATGATTTTAGAGTTAGGTTAGGGTTAAGGTTAGGTTAGGGTTAGATAAGGTTAGGTCTATGATGTTAGGGTTAGGTCTAGAGTTAGGTCAGGGTCAGGATTAGGTTATGTTAGGGTAAGGTTTGGTTAGGTCTATGATGTTAGGTTTAGGGTTAGGTTAGGGTTACTTTAGGTCTATGTTGTTGACCACTCGTCCGAGTTCTGAGTGTGAGTGTGGACTTGTGACCATGTTAGGGTTAGGTTAGGTTTGGTCATATGTTGTTGACCACTCATCTGAGTTCTGCTGCGTTCACCTTGTAAACAACCCTGCTGACTGGAATCGTATCTGTATAGAAAAGGAGACAGTAATGAACAGACATACGGTCAGGGTTGTTGTGCTTTGTTCAGACTTTGGGAAGGTACACCGTCCCGGACTTTAAACTAACTTGTCCCGGCTGCTTGACCCTCAAGTTGGTTACGTGCTCAAAGCGCTGCAGCGCTTGTAATGTTCTTACTAGTTAGTAGCCTGGTTAGGGTACTAACCCGGCTCCCACGTTGAGAGGTGGGAGCGTGGCGGATGTCTGCGTCCCCTGTCCGCGGCCGCAGGAACGCAGAAAGTAAACACGCACGGCGGTTGGCCCCCGGCCCCAGCGCGAGCTGACAGGGGGCGGCCGGCGCGCGGGGGCGGGGGGCTGCTCAGTGACACTGATTTAGACAAATGACAGAGGACTGTTGAACAAGGTTAGCGGGCGACAATCGGAACATGTCGGCTCCGCGTTCACGATGACCGCTGCCCGCCGGCGGGAAGACGGATGGCCCCGTGCGCCTCTCGCCGTCTTTCTTCTCGTTTACACACGAGACGTAATGGGCTAGGCCTGCATGTGGATCCACTGCATTCCTTGGATTACACAGGCCTGCTGCACCTCTGCGCCCTCCAGCCCGTAAAACGGCCAGTCTTTCTGTTGAAACAGCTTGTCCTATCTGAGTGACTCCCCCCCCCCCCCCCCACACACACACATACAGAAACACTGATTCATTCTGATGCTATATGACCCGGGTTAAGACCAGGTTAAGACAGGGCTAAACCTGGCCTGTAGTGGGCATTTCCATAATCGTGTTGGCTTTAAAGATATTTCCTCAAGAGGCCTCTTATCTGTTAGGGGAAAGTGGTCAAAGTATAGCCTACATAGTAAAAAAAAAGCCTATTCCAAGCCTTGTTATTGAGGGCTTTACTGTAAAAATCCGAAACGTAAAATACAATTGCCTTCATTTCCTCAAAGCGACTTCAGTCCAAACGTTTGTGTCTGGATTTGTTTTCTTCGGTAGGCTCTAGAATTAAGAGCGCTTAAAGGAGAAGGATCACAGGGTATTGAGGAAACACAAAGAACAGCGGCCTCGTTTCAGATGCAGAGAGGTTTAGCTCCCATTCTTTTTCTAATTATAGAAAAATCAGTCTTCAATCAAGCCATTTCCTACTGTACTGGTACTACAGGGGGGCGTTAATTGAGTGAATGAGTTTTCCTGTTGGTGGTTAAGAGAGACACTTAAGGGCACACTTATGAGCACACTTAAGAGCACATCCCTGGTGACCTTGATTAGGGGATCAATGTGTGCTGTGGTTAACTAACCAAACAGTGAGCGGGTTAATGTGTGGTTAACTAACCAAACAGTGAGCGGGTTAATGTGTGCTGTGGTTAACTAACCAAACAGTGAGCGGGTTAATGTGTGGTTAACCAACCAAACAGTGAGCGGGTTAATGTGTGCTGTGGTTAACTAACCAAACAGTGAGCGGGTTAATGTGTGCTGTGGTTAACCAACCAAACAGTGAGCGGGTTAATGTGTGCTGTGGTTAACTAACCAGTGAGCGGGTTAATGTGTGCTGTGGTTAACTAACCAAACAGTGAGCGGGTTAATGTGTGCTGTGGTTAACTAACCAAACGGGGAGGGAGTTAATGTGTGCTGTGGTTAACTAACCAAACAGCTAGGCGGTTAGTGTGTGGTTAACTAACCAAACGGTTAGGCAGTTAGTGTGTGGTTAACTAACCAAATGGGGAGGGGGTTAATGTGTGGTTTACTAACCAAACGGTGAGGTGGTTAGTGTTTGGTTGACTAACCAAACGGGGAGGCAGTTAGTGTGTGGTTAACTAACCAAACGGTGAGGTGGTTAGTGTGTGGTTAACTAACCAAACAGGGAGGCGGTTAGTGTGTGGTTAACTAACCAAACGGGGAGGCGGTTAGTGTGTGGTTAATTAACCAAACGGGGAGGTGGTTAGTGTGTGCTGTGTTTAACTAACCAAACGGGGAGGCGGTTAATGTGTGCTGTGGTCAACTAGCCAAACGGCTCATCATATCATGTCGAATGATGAATGATGAATACCGGTGTGATGGAAAAGTGTGTTTTGACCTCAAAATATAACAAACACTGATAATGATTTAAACACAATGAAGAGCGGTCCTTATGATCTACTGGCCCTCATAAGCCACCAGAGTTTATCTTAATGAAGAGCGATCCTAATGATCTACTGGCCCTCATAAACCACCAGAGTTTATCTTAATGAAGAGCGATCCTAATGATCTACTGGCCCTCATAAACCACCAGGGTTTATCTCAATGAAGAGCGATCCTAATGATCTACTGGCCCTCATAAACCACAAGGGTTTATCTCAATGAAGAGCGATCCTTGTGATCTACTGGCCCTCATAAACCACCAGAGTTTATCTTAATGAAGATCGATCCTTGTGATCTACTGGCCCTCATAAACCACCAGGGTTTATCTTAATGAAGATCGATCCTTGTGATCTACTGGCCCTCATAAACCACCAGGGTTTATCTTAATGAAGAGCGGTCCTTATGATCTACTGGCCCTCATAAACCACCAGGGTTTATCTAAATGAATAGCGACCCTTATGATCCACTGGCCCTCATAAACCACCAGAGTTTATCTTAATGAAGAGCGATCCTTATGATCTATTGGCCCTCATAAACCATCAGGGTTTATCTTAATGAAGAGCGGTCCTTATGATCTGCTGGCCCTTATAAACCACCAGAGTTTATCTTAATGAAGAGGAACACCTTGTTCTAATGGAGCCTCCACAGAGTCCTGGTCCTGGTCCAGGAGGCCTCACTAGGTTAGTCTGCCCCGGGTCCTGGTCCGTAGAGGAGCAGACCTCCAGTGAGTGTTATGAGTGACAGCTGTGTGCGTCCTATGAGGACGACTCTGAGGAGAGGTCCCTCCCAGCAGGTCATCCTCCTACAGGTCTAGCTGGGCCCCTCTATGTCCCCCTGGTCCAGTCGGAGCGGCTCTGTTTGACAGAGGATAGGATCCAGCGGCCCTCCAACGGGTCAGTGGAATGTCAGCAGTACTAATATATTTATTTAGGATCTAATGCTCTCCAGGGTGTTAATTAGCTCTGCTTACAGTGAGCAGGCCTCCGCTAATGCACTTCTGTTCTTCTCCACTGCTTCTGGGAGAGAGAGGCCTTGGTTAGGCGGGAACGGCCGTGGCTATGAAGCATGTGGGCCGGTCAGTGAGGAGGTAGGGCCCGCTGACCGGTCAGAGCGGAGACAGGGAGAGGTCATGTAAACGGGGGACGGCGGGCGGCCGTGTGTCCGCGTGTACGGGCAGTGAGGCCCGGGATTAGCAGACCCTTTCTCTCTCTCTCTGTCTTTGAGGATTAAGCACCTCTGATACGGACATGAAAGGCTATTAGCACAGCTTGCGCACCAAGCTAATTTTGGTGTTGCTCGTGAGCGTGTGAAATTATAGCTGTGTGTGTGTGTGTGTGTGTGTGTGTGTGTGTGTGTGTGTGTGTGTGTGAGTGTGTGTGTGTGAGGGGGCGGGGGGGGGGGGAGGGGTAGTACATTAATGCAATGTTAACTGTCCCAATCAAAGGAGAGGGATCGGTCTGATGCCAGGCGCTGGTTAATTGGAGTGATTAGGTGGTGTGTGTGTGTGTATGTGTGTGTGTGTGTGTTTGTGCATGTGTGTGTGTGTTTGTGTGTTGGGGTGTGTGTGCTTGTGTGTGTGTGAAGAAATGCCATCAGTGAGGAGGAAATGTATATTAAGCTTGAAGCTTAGAAAAGCTTCCACAAAGAAGATAGGAGTATTGTCTGGATGCGAATACCTATTCTTTTGTTACATTGGTAAAGTAATAATTTACCAGGTCAATATCTTCCAAATGTTGGGTGAGAGTGAATTACCTCAGCCCATGAGTTTATATTCCTCTGGTGTATATGTTTTCCCTCCTGTTGATGGAGGATGTTGAAATAGTAGTCCTGGGCGATATGGAAATATTTGTTGATTTGTTGAATTTAATACGATATATAGCCAAATATAAAATATATATATACATAAAATAATAATATATACATTATTGGAAATGGAATCCAAAGTATATGTTATTACAAACGATAAATTAAGAGTAAAAAGTTCTACCTCGCTGATGTTTCAAACCTCCTATTTTGATCATTTAAAGGACATATCTTATCGTAATTAATTTATATAACTGGGTATCACAATGAGTCATTTTCTCAATTGAGGGTGTTTAAATACCATTGAAAGACAATAAGCATTGTATTTTAATATGGAATTATGTCTGAGCTTTAAATGGTTTTCAAATCAAGCAAAACACGATCTACACACGCTCAGGAGCTTTATATTGGCTTGGATGTCCAGTTGGTTTACAGCGTGTCAGACTAGAAAGGCTAGGAAGGCTGGTTCTACGTACGACCTTAACTGAGGAAGGCTGGTTCCACGTACGACCTTCACCGAGGAAGGCTTGGCAGGCTAGAGGAACAGGCGAAAGGCCCGCGGTAAAACGGTCCTATCAAGGGGTGTAGCAGGCTAGAGGAACAGGGGAAAGGCCCTGGGTAAAACGGTCCTATCAGGGGGTGTAGCAGGCTAGAAGAACAGGCGAAAGGCCCGCGGTAAAACGGTCCTATCAAGGGGTGTAGCAGGCTAGAGGAACAGGGGAAAGGCCCTGGGTAAAACGGTCCTATCAGGGGGTATAGCAGGCTAGAGGAACAGGCGAGAGGCCCTGGGTAAAACGGTCCTATCAGGGGGTGTAGCAGGCTAGAAGAACAGGCGAAAGGCCCTCGGTGGAAAGGTCCTATCGGGGGCTAGAGGGTGGAAGGCTAGAGACTGGAACTTCAGGTCAAGAGGATTGAGTCATAGGCTGGACCTTGCTGCGAACAATAAAGTCTGGAGCAAAAACAGCCGTCCAGGATCAGTTCCCTCTACCTTTCCACAGCCCCTTCTCTCTCTCTCTCTCTCTCTCTCTCTCTCTCTCTCTCCCTCTCTCCCTCTCTCTCTCTCTCTCTCTCTCTCCCTCTCTCTCTCTCTCTCTCTCTCTCTCTCCCTCTCTCTTTCTCTCTCTCTCTCTCTCTCTCCCTCTCTCCCTCTCTCTCTCTCTCCCTCTCTCCCTCTCTCTCTCTCTCCCTCTCTCCCTCTCTCCCTCTTTCTCTCTCCCTCTCTCTGTGTCTCTCTCTCTGCCCACTAGTTTATGACTGTCCTAGTGCTTCCTGTGTTATTTGAGGTCTTTGAAGTGAGGTTCAGCTGCTGCTCCAGCAGCCTGGTCTGAGGGGCCTCGATGGGGGCCCGCTGGGAGCTCCGCGGCCGGGGCCGTAGCCGGGGTGCCGGCGGGCCCTATGTCCACCTCCGCCGCGGGGAGGTCACCGTGAGGGCGTGGAGGGGGGGATGGGTGGGGGAGTCTCGGTGGGGGTGCTGGGTCACGGCTTGGTCACAGTCATGACAAGGCTCCCGGGGCCTGTAGACCACCTCAGGGCGGGACCTCAGGGCACGTTGACTTCCTGCTTCAGATCAGGGCTGAAGAGGATCCCAACGCAGACCCACCGGGGTTGTTGGATCTGGGGCTTGGTTGTGTGGTGAGTTCAGTACATTTCTCTGCCAAGCGACATTGTTCTTGGTTAACTCTGTAAATTAGGAGCTGACGCGTGCACGCACGCACACACACACACACACACGCACACACACACACACGCACACACGCACACACACACACACACACACGTGCAGCGAGAATGACGTGTATATAAAGATATGTTTATATATCCTTCACAACATAATGTATTGTGATGGATAGGGTGTCCAATCTGGTTCTGATTTTTGCTGCACTCTGCTTGAACCCTGACCACTTCCTTGGACCGGGGGGGGGGGGGGGGTGAAGCCCCACCTGCAGAGAAACCTTCCGACAGTGAAATGAGGTAAAATCACTTCCAGACCAGACAAGCTGTCTGGTGAGGAGGGGGGTTACAGGAGGAGGAAGGGTTATGGGAGGCGGGGGGTGGGGGAGGTTGGGAGGCATGGCTGCAGTCACTCTTGGAGAGAGATGTTAAATGTAAAACGACACAACATAAACAGCGCTGGATACAGTGTAATGACCGTATCGCTGATGACTCTCATTCCCTTCTCTTGCTCGCTGCAGTACACACTGCAATGCCAACGGAGCCCTTCTATTGGCTCAGCCCGGCGGTGGGGCCCTCCTATTGGCTCAGGCCAGCGGTGGGGCCTGCTGGGGTGTAGCACACATACCATTTGAATTTGTTAGCTACTTATTATATTCACATATTTTCATTTCTGTGTTTTCATTTTTTCAACAACCAAACACTTTAGTTATTTTCCTTGTCTCCACACAGTTCACCTTGGCTGGCTCTTAAAGAATATGATAACAAAGATCCAAATATGTCAAAAGGATTCCGGATTGCTTGCTGTTTTCTTAATTGATTGGCCCCATCCGTCTTTCATGCGTCGTTTTCATTCCTGAAGCTGGCTGAAAAATGATGGCAGACCGCTAGTACCAAACCGACCGGTTTCTCCATTGAAGACCTCCGATCCACTCTGCTGGCCGATCTTGGATCGCTGTGTTCCACTGCCTTCATTTAGCGGCCTGCGTGTGTGTCTGTGTACGTGTGTGTGTATTTGTGTACTTTTGTGTATGTGTGTACGTGTGTGTGTGTGTGGTGTGTGTGGTGTGTGTATGTGTGTGTGTGCGTGTGTCTGTATTTGTGTGTGTGTGTGTGGGTGTGTGTGTGTGTGTGTGTGTGTGTGTGTGTGCACGGAGGGCATGATGTTCCTTCCTACCTGTATTGCTACACATCCCTCTCCGGTGTGGGACTGGCCTGTGGGGCCGTGGTTCACTAATAGCTTGTTTTGTGTAATTGGGTTACAGAGGGTTAATTTTAGTTATTGCTGCAGTTTTGTTAAGGTCACAGTACGTGGGAAGCTGTGATTGACCAATAGAAACCCCTCGGCAGTCATAAAGAGGTGGGATTGGTCACAATGCTCACAGAAAGGACCCACAGATTGGCTTCGTCTTATCCTGCACGTTTGGATCCCTCCTGCTGGCCCTCCCGGGGACACACAGCCCCTCCCTCCCCGGGCGGTCTGCCTGGAGTGGTTCTGGGTTCTGTCGGTGAAGGAGGATAGAGTTTGGGGTTGTTCTGGTCGGCCCCTCTCGGGGGGCGTATCCCTTGCGGTGGGGCGAGGTCGTGGTGAGCTGGAGGCGCAGGTCAGCCAGGGGCTAGGGGTTCACCGTCCCCCACACACATGTTAGTGGTTCTGCTTCTCGGAGGCTCAGGCCTGGGGGGTGTGAAGGCTGTGGTACAGATTTTCCTCTTTACCAACGACTGTATCACATTCATAGGCCCAAAGTCATATTATATATTGTATTAAACTGCATATATTGTCTTATTTAGATTTATAGGCTCATAGACATATTATATATTGTATTGTAGTGTATATATTGTCTTATCTACATTTATAGGCCAAAATACATATTATATATTGTATTATACTGTATATATTGTCTTATCTACATTAATAGGCAAAAAGACAAATTAAATATTGTATTATACTCTATATAATGTCTTATCTACATTTATAGGCTCAAAGAAATATTGTACATTGTATTTTATTTTACAAATCAATACAAAATAATTTTGCATATTGTACTGAAACAATTATGGCATTGACAAAACCCTTGGTACGATAATACGGTGCATGGCCCAACCAAGTGTGGGTGTGTTTGTCTATGAGTGCTTGTGTGTGTGTGTAAATGAATTTCGTCCGTGTGACCTCCCTGGTGTCTGAGATATGGTGTTGTGTTGTGTGTGTTTAAATGTGCCCCCAGCGCCTCATGGAGAGGGGGGTGACATGGGCCCTACGTTGTGTTCGGGGCCCAGTGGTGGCAGCCCAGCTCTGCCCAATGATTGGTTTAAATATCTTCAGATACTCCAGTCCTCGTTTCCCTGGCTGTAAACACGGTGAACATGTCTCTCTCGGACACAGACAAAAGACCCATGAAGAAGAACTCAATGAATGATGCTTCTTTATTAATATTATAATTGTATCCAATAGAAAAATAACTAAAAGGACGTTGGAGGAGGTGGTGGCAGCCAAACAGTGATCAGCAGTGACCAGTGGATCCTCATCGGTCTTGAGGATTTTAGGTTGCATAGCGGGATGTGTTACTGGGTTCAGAAAGGGACTGTGGTCTCAGGTGTGTAAGACCGGCCTGATCTCCTGCTGCACCTCTGGGGTCACAGGTCACCTCCAGGGACCTGTGATCCCCCTCACCTTGTAATCAAGTCGAGTGTTTGTGGCGGGACATTTGGATAGTAAAGCCCATCAGCAAAATAGTTTTTGAAAATGCAACCGTTGTAATTCAGCCCGGTCATCATCTTGGTTCTCAGAAAGATAACATTTCACTTCCCTTCAGACGTCGGAGAAGAGGAGGGTACCGTGTCACACGGGGAACCTGCTGGGTTTGTGGCATGAGGATGTGGCCTGACTGGTTAGAGAGCTTGGCCCTTACGAAGGCTAATCGAGTTTTCTTCCATGAAGTACGGAAGAATGTAATCTAATTTACAATGACTAGTGGCTGGCAAGACCGCTCTCAATTTGCTTATTCCGAAATGACTGTTTGCATGTTTGTGTTTGTGTGTGTGTGTGTGTATGTGTGTGTCTCTGTGCTTGTGTTTGTGTGTCTGTGTCTGTGTGTGTGCCCGTGTGCGTGTGTGTGTGTGTGTGTGCGCGCTCGTGCGCGTGTGTGTGTTATAAGGGAGGGTAAGGCAACATAAGAATCTCCTTGCAGCTATAGTGCCCTGCAAACAGTCAGTCGTTTCCCACTTTTTCCATCCCAGCCGTAGATTTCTTGATCCTGCTCTTCTATTTTTCTGGGCAACTATTTGAGCAATCATATATTTTTTTTATTGTGAGTTTGTGACTTTTGCTATTCCAACCCTGCTGTTGTTGAATGTCACAACATTAGGTATTTACTAAATCTATTAGACTTGGTCCTTAAAATATCAGATCCCTCTCCTTTATTGGACATTATTGATTTGTTTGTTCTGTGTACATTATATATATATATAAACATATTTATACATATATATATATATGTATATATATGTTTATGCGTGTATATCTATATTTGTATCTTTATTTTATTTATATTTGAATGTAGGCTATATTTAAATATAAATATATAAATAATAAACAACATAAATTAACCGTCCTTTGTTTAGTGGTTTATTATTATATATGTGTGTTTAATTAGCAACAACAAAACGATTATAAAAAAATTTAAAAAAACTGTAATTAAATCAGACCATGCTTTTGCTTTTTTATGTTTTTAACTAATATAAAACAAGACCATGCTTTTACAATAATTTGTTATGTTGTTATGTTATAATATGTTGTTTTTTATTATATATATATATAACATACGCAAAACAACATAAAAAATTATGATGTAAAAGCGTGGTATGGTTTTGTAATAGTTTTTAATGTAACCATAATAAAGTATGGTTTTATGAATAGTTAATAACATAATAAAGCAAAAGCATGCTTTGGTTTTATAGTAGTTTATAACATAATAAAGTAAAAGTGTTCTCTGGTTTATAATCATTTTTGTTATGAACGATTATAAAACCAGTGAACGCTATGATTGCTTTGATATGTTATGAACGTTACAACATAACAAAGTAACAGCGTGCTCCGGTTTTATAATAGTTTACAACATAACAAAGTAACAGCGTGCTCCGGTTTTATAATAGTTTACAACATAACAAAGTAAAAGCGGGCTCTGGTTTCATAATAGTTTATAACATAATAAAGTAAAAGCGTGCTCTGGTTTTATAATCGGTTACAACGTAACAAAGTAAGAGCGCGCTCTTGTTCTAATCTGTTACAACATAACAAAGTAACAGCGTGCTTTGGTAACCTCCACATTCTCCCCCCAGCCATCGAGACTCAGAGCAGCAGCTCGGAGGAGCTGGTCCCCAGCCCCCCCTCCCCGCTGCCCCCTCCCCGGGTCTACAAGCCCTGCTTCGTGTGCCAGGACAAGTCCTCAGGATACCACTACGGGGTCAGCGCCTGTGAGGGCTGCAAGGTGAGACCGCTCCACCTGTGGATGGAGCTGAAACACTCTCTCCTCTGCTCCGGCTCTCTGTGCAGTTCAGCATTTGTATATTAGTTCATCTCCTACTCCTTTCTCTTCAGTATTCAGCTATAGCTTCATATACTATTAGCGTTTGTATATTTCATTGTAAATGAGCGAGACCTCAGTGCCCGACGAGTTTAAATAAAGGTTTGAAATTAAATATTATTTCATCGACTATCAGCATTAGTGTATTATTTCATCGACCATCAGCATTAGTATATTATTTCATCTACTATTGGCATTAGTGTATTATTTCATCTACTATAAGCCCTAGTATATTATTAACTCCTTACTCACTTTACCTATTATTGTGGTGATTCAAATGACAAATTCCAGTCGGCTAATGACTGTTGATGTTTTTTTTGCAAAAATGACTTATTTGAATCAAAAATAGAAATATCTAAATTTGAAATATCTAAATAAGGAGTGTTTAAAATTGTTTATTGAAATGAAAGTGGGACCATTGTCCTAACCTTCTTTATGAGTTCTCTCTTGTTCTCACACAAATAGACACCAATTCTTCTGAGCCTGTGAACAAGTGTAAATGATCATATTAATGATTCTAAATGTAGTGAATCTAATGTGCAAAAATCTAAAATAATCATAACTCGAAGTTTGAAATTGCTTTTTAATAATTATTTTGAAAATGTGAGGTTGAACTTACAATCATCTCGCAAAACTCACCACTTCATAAGGGGTTTAGAGCAAAGGAGCTCACCATTTCATCAGGGGTTCCGGAGGAAAGGAGCTCACCATTTCATCAGGGGTTCAGGAGGAAAGGAGCTCACCATTTCATCAGGGGTTCAGAGGAACAGAGCTCACCATTTCATTAGGGGTTTGTTATCTCTGGTTCCCTTACCAAGCTTTCGTCTGCCTTCCTCTGCCTGTCTCTTCTTGTTTTGACATTCAAAAACTTTTTCACTCTTGAGAACTTATCTTACCTCCACTATCAAAGCATACCTGCCCCCCGAGCTAGTCTCCACACGCCTCTCTCTCTCTCTCTCTCCCTCCCTCTCTCTCTCTCTTTCTCTTTCTCTCTCTCTCTCTCTCTCTCTCTCTCTCTCTCTCTCTCTCTCTCTCTCTCTCTCTCTCTCTCTCCGGCTCCTGTAACTGAAGCCATGGAATCCCAGGAATCTTTTTGGGGTCTTTTCAGGCCCCCGAGGGAGCTGGCAATCAGCTCTCTCTCTGGGGTCTGGGTCAAACTGAGGTCTCCTGCTATTCAGAGGTATAAACCCTGGGCTTAACTGCCTGTCATGACCTGTGACCCCCCTCTTACCCCTGTTACTGTGGCCTATGTGTTTCTTTCAAGAGTGTGACAAAGACTAAAGAATTTATTTAAATATATGGCATGCGGAAAATGTTGCGTGAAGAAAAGAGTGAACAAAAGGTGTGTTCTTAAACACACGCAGGGAAACTTGGTCTTGTGGAAAACCAAGTTCACAAACATGAGCAATTATTTATACATTATGTCGTTTTTCATCCTCTTATATTCACACAAAATGGCAACCTTTGTGTGTTTGTATGTGTGTTTTCATATGTGTTTGTGCATGTGCGTTACTCTGAAAAGCACTGAAAGCGAGTAAATCCGACTACACAATCATGTGCAATTTAATTCCATATCTCTCAACTGACTGGGCAAAGAGCTCTCCACTTTAAGCCCTTATTTGACCTTTTTCAGATTTTAACTCGGAGGATTAAAACGCAGAGGATTATATATCGTTTTCCTGTGTTTCTTTTTCTTCCTTCTTTTTTCCTCTTTGTTTCTGAACCCATGTTGTGTTGATTCCGTCTCCATGGCGAGGGTATTGTTGTGTGCGGTGCCAGGGGCCAAGGCCCCGCTATTGGACGGGCTCGACCGAGCGTGCGCTTACAGCTGTAAGCTTTTAGCTAGCGCGCGCTCGCACATACGGTTCACAGACGGCCCTTTGCTGCTCGCTGAACGTGTCAATTACCGCCGCAAGTACCGACGGCGGCGAGGGGAGCGCACAGTGTGTGTCTCCTGGTAGTAAGTGAGTGAGAGAGAGTGCGGAAACAACAATAAAGCGTGAGAGTGAGCGAGAGAGAGAGAGAGGCCACTATTCATTTGGTACCATTGCTTTGCTCGCATTATTAATGCATGCTGATATGTTTTTTCCTTGCAAGGATTCAGGATTTATCAGATCATTAAGGATTTGATTAAATGTACATTCATTTGAGCCTGACCTCTGGTTTGTTTTGTGTATTGCATCGAATGAGGCAATACTTCTAATAATTATATTTATTCTATTCTATTTATAGTGCTATATAAATAAAGTTGCCTTGCTTCGCCTTCATATTTGAAATTGTTCTGGTGAACACATGTCTCATAGTTGTGGTCTGATTACAAAGGATGTAGTGAACAAGCCATTTAGCTTTTTTGTGTTGTTTTTATTGCAATTGAATAAATGGAAACAATTCTTTGTAAAATACTTAAATATAAACAAATAAAAAATGATTATTACTATTATTAACGTTATGATTTATGTTTTCACATTGATGAAATCATTGAAAAATCATTTTCAAATTCGTTTTTGGTATTTCATCATTATTATTATTATAAAATGGTCGGTTCTTATAATAATTATATATATATATAATACTATATATACTATATTAATATACTATTAATACTCGTATACTACTACTTCTTCTAATAATAATAATAATATTACTGATAATATGAGGATATAACACTGATAATAATAGCCGTATTGATGACCCTTGTGCCTTCTAACCCGGTGATGGTGGGTCTCTGTGAGCTCATTAGACTTGTAAACCAGGAGTGGGCATATGGACCCCCAGAAGTACATGCATATGCAGACAGGGCGCGGGCGACAGCCGCGGCCCCGTCAGGCCAGCCTCAAAGTCAGAACCAGACGCCTTGTCCTTGTTGATGTCCTTAAACCAGACTCTGGGACTCTGCGCAGGCTTCTGTTTCATCTCTTCTGACCTGCTGCAGATACTTTATGGTGCTTTCATCAGGTTTTGAATCAAGGATTTCATTCTTGAATTACAAACACACAGAGCCACAGTAACCTGTGTGCGTGTGCGTGTGTTTCTGCATGCTCGTGTGTTAACCATGTTGCACTTAGGCCTATATTTGTTGTTGTGACTGCCCGATATGTGTGTGTGTGTGTGTGTGTTTGTGCATGCCCGCGCATGCATGTCTGCACACGCACGTGTGTGTGTGTGTGCGTGTGTGTGTTTGCATGAGAGGGTGAGGTGGTAAAAAGATGGGGAGACGTGAGGATCTGATCCTCTGTTCTGCCTGTAATGATCATCTGTACACACACACACACACACACACACACACACACACACACACACACACACACACACACACACACACAGAGACCCCTCCTGGGTCTTAGACCAGGACTGTTACCCCTCCTGGGTCTTAGACCAGGACTGTAACCCCCCCCGGGTCTTAGACCAGGACTGTTACCCCTCCTGGGTCTTAGACCAGGACTGTTACCCCTCTTGGGTCTTAGACCACGACTGTAACCCCCCCCGGGTCTTAGACCAGGACTGTTACCCCTCCTGGGTCTTAGACCAGGACTGTTACCCCTCTTGGGTCTTAGACCACGACTGTAACCCTCCTGGGTCTTAGACCCTCACCCTGGACGTAATTTCTCCTATCAATAATCTTTATAGGACTCCATTTCACGTCTTTATTCTGATGTTTTATTGAGATGTGTTGCATTTAATATCTAAGGAGGCTTTTCAAGGCTCTCAAAGCGCTCTACCTGTGTTCAACCGTCCTCGGCTGTGTGCCATTAACACGCTTTGAACACATTTCACATCAATTTATGTTTTGTGAAATATGTTGTGAAGAATTTATATATTTTTCAAATGCTGTCCATTTTAACATGTGCATATATACACACACGTTAAAATGGGCAGCATTTAAAAAACATATAGATATATTCACCCAAAATATATTTCTTGCTATTCCTGATTAAAATGTTGTAAAACAGGGATTTCTCAGTGAACACCAGGGGTCTGCTCCCTGCGAGTGAGGTGGGTTTTACAACGTATTGGGGACGCCCCCTCAGGAACGCAGCACGTTGGCAGTATTAAACCTTTAGAGCTGCTCAGACGTTTGGAGACTCAAACGGGGGTTTACTCACCCTAGGAAATCAACTGTCAACCAAAGAGGGAAGCATGGCTGCAAGTCTCCTCCACCACCTCCTTCCCTCCACCTCCTCCTTCCCTCCACCTCCTCCTTCCCTCCACCCCCTCCACCTCCTCCTTCCCTCCACCCCCTCCGTCTCCTCTGTCTCCTCCACCACCTCCAACACCTCCTCCGCCCCCCTCCATCCCTCTTCTTCTCTCCATTCAGCGTTCAGAAGGGCCCTCACTAATCGTTACGGGGACCCTAAAACCCGACGTCTTGCTCGACGGCCCGGGCCCTTTGAGGCCTGAAAGGGGAGCGGGACGAGCACACAAGAAGGGCCTGTCTGCACGCCCAGCGGTGATCTGACACCCATCCAGTGGGTGGGGGTGTGTGTCTGTCTGTATGGGGGGGGGGGGGGGGGGGTTCTTCGTTCCACCTTTTCTTTTTTGTTTGTTCTCTCTCTCTGTGAGCCTACTGTGTGTGTGGCGCTATTCATCTGCCGGTTTCAGCATCTGCCTCTCTGCCCCGTAGACCCAGAGCCCTGCTGAACCCCTGTTCGGCCCGTCTGGATCTCCCCGCTCTATCTCTGGGATCTGGGCCTCGGTTACACCACTCTTTCCCACATTCCCTCCTCCGCTCCTCGTGCCCTCCCGGCTCCTCGTCTTTATCTGCCGGGATCATGTGTGCCTCTCACATGGCTTCCAACAGGGGGGGGGGGTTGGGTTTCTCTGAGTGACTGAGAGGCGGAGACAGGAGAGAGACGGAAGAGAGATGGACCAAGAACAGGGATAAAGAGGGAAAACTAAAGGACACGCACTGGGAAGGGGAGTACACCTGGCTCTTGGGCTGAGACACTTGGGGAGGGGTGTTTCAACAGACCTTTACTCTGCGACTGTCGTCCCCCCCATCCTCTCCTGCAGTGTCCCGTTCTGGGGCTGTATCACGTTCTCCATGGACCACACAAAGCTCTTCTTTGTGTGGTTCAGAGTGGTGCCGGTTGGATGGCGAGGGGGGGGGGGGTTATTTTCTCCTCGTGTATTTACCCTCCCTCTGTTTCTCTGGGCATACTCTTGAGTGCCCCCCCCCCCCCCCACCTAACCAACCTCTCACAGACAGCCATGTATGGCGTCGTCCAACCCAACTGTGCAGGTGTAAGTAATAGCCTGGATAAATAGCCCCAGGCCCCCCCCCCCCCTCAGGCCCCGTCACCACACACACACACAAAGACACACACTCACACACACACTCACACTCACACACACACCCCCCAGGGTCTCCTGTGTCCTCTCGACTTTCCATGGCGGCGATAAGATGTCGAAACGATTGAGAGAGAAAGCTTATCCTGGTGTACCACCACACCCACCCTGCCCACCCCACCCCACCCTGCCACATTACACCTCTGTTAGCGTCTCGCACGCTAACTCTGCACTAAATGACCACCGGCAGCAGCTAGCATGAGCAGTGACCACCTCTGCTCTGCGGAGGAGAGGGCCAGAGAGAGAGAGAGAGAGAGAGAGAGGGAGGGATTGAGAGAGAGAGAGAGCCAGAGAGAGAGAGAGGGATTGAGGGAGAGAGAGAGAGAGAGAGAGGGAGAGAGAGAGAGAGGGAGGGATTGAGAGAGAGAGAGAGCCAGAGAGAGAGAGAGGGATTGAGGGAGAGAGAGAGAGAGCGAGAGAGGGAGAGAGAGGGAGGGATTGAGAGTGAGAGAGAGAGAGAGAGAGAGGGCCAGAGAGAGAGAGAGAGAGAGGGATTGAGAGAGAGAGAGAGAGCCAGAGAGAGAGAGAGGGATTGAGGGAGAGAGAGAGAGAGAGAGAGAGGGCCAGAGAGAGAGAGAGAGAGAGAGAGCGAGGGATTAGACCAGGGGAGGCCTAAATAATTCATTTGAGCGGCACTTTCGTTTTTTAATCTGTAAACGAGAAGGGCTTGGACGCGCTGGGCGAAAGCCAGCATGAAACCCTATCCCCCGGCCCATTAAGATAACAAGATGCTGGATAGCCATCGCTGTAAGGGTTCAGCTTATCAGCACGGGAGGCAAGGGGAGCTGGGCGGGGGGGCTGTAGTCACCGTCTCCCAGGTGGCTGGGTCCCCAGAGGGCCCTACTTCATGGCCCTCCTCCAGGGCCCTTATCTTATCTATAGCGGGAGGATGAGCTCCAGTGTACTTAGAATCTAAGTGTCGCTGAGTCGGGGTTACACATAACTAAAGCAAAACTGGGTGCACCACACCAAGTAGTACTACACAGCGCTGGGTACCAACTCGGTATTAACATACACCCCTAAGCAGGTGGCAAGGGTTGTAGTTGGGGACATGAAGACATAAAAACTAAACTAAATTCAGATATGATATAATTATGGAGGAGGGTCGCTAGCAGCCTGGTCCTACCCACTGGGCCGCTGAACCCTGAACTCATGCTTTTTTACAACACTAAGCTATTTAGGGTCAGGTCAACTAGACATGCAGTCCATTCCCCCTGTTCCGAGCTTCTGATTGAACATTGTGTGTTATTGGTTTAACCGTGGCCGGCGTCACAGGGAATCAAACTGCTAAAGTTCAACCGCTAGTTTGAACTGACTAGGGGTTACTAAGGGTGTAGTGATGGCTTTACACAAAGACCTAGTAACAAACGTACACAGAGGTAAATGTAACCATCATCAGCTCTAACCTTCGATGGTAGGACTGGGAGATACAGTTATATATTTATCAGTGTATTAACTCTTGGGCCAGAAAAATCAAAAGAATCTAGATTGTTATAGGAGAAAGGGGTATTGCAATGTGCATTGAGTGACAGAGTGAAAGGACTCACACAATCAACAAGTAAAGTTTTTAATATGGTATATTGTATGGATTTAAAGAAATAAAACAAAAACACAAACAAAAACATGAGATATCAACCACAGTTTCTCAATACATCCAGCATATGGGAAAATCAGAAAATCTTTGTAACAAAATAAGTCTGGTTCGGGCAGCTCGCCACTACCACTGAGGTTCCCCACTACCTCTACAGAGATGGGAGAAATCCCAGCGGAAGAAGAACCTTCATGCAGATGTCAACCAGGTGTCAATCGAACCAAAGCAAAAGACCCAGCCTATAAAGGCCAAAAAGAGGGTTAATATTCATATAATTAAAATATACTTTTGAATGTAAATAAACATTTCTCAACATTAACATACTTTTCCTTTTTCTACCGCCGCTCACTCAGATTAAACACACAGAGTGGGGGTAATGTAAATAAAACAACGTAATATAAAACATTTTTAAAACATACATGAAATTAATGCCCCGTTAATCCACATTAACATTAACAGATGCACACAACTCTGTTCATCAGACGAACATCAGTAAAGTTCCTCACCAGAGGCTCAAGCATCACATACACATACACTCCGGGTACAAGGTAGAATACACAACTCAGATCAGTCCAGGTTCCGCTTTTGAAAAGACAAGGACACGGGAGTTCAGTAATATGTACGAAGTACATGTGGCTAATGGCGTGAGCTAACGCTAATAAACAACTCACGTTCTCCATCGCTTCCGTCACAAACACAAGGTCCGCCAATCAACCCACGGCAACTTCGCTCTCTGCACCGCCGACAATAATTCAACGTCGAATATATCTGGGTCTCACACAAATAATTATATTCTTTTAACAAAAAGTTCGCATGCCGCCACCTCGACAACGGTCCGGCGTGAGAGAGAGAGACGGCACGTACACTTTGACGGCGTCTGATTGGTTAAGCTATGTTGCCTTACGTGAACTCCTCATGTCACCCAAATCTTGGTACACTTTGAGAAAGGCACATTCGCCACACCTGAAATAAACAAAATACTCTTTTTAACAGATATAAATGAACTTGTGTATATTAATCTATTTATTGACATATTTAAGATTTAATTCATAAATCCTATTTATTCATTTTATGGAAGATTATTTTTATTCAAACCCTATTTATTCATTTATCTGCCACATAAGGAATATTAATTTATTAATTTATTTATCAATTAACTGGTAAACTGGACTTCTAATAAAGGCGTAGTAACCTGGGTTACATAAAGCTGTCAGTTATCAGACCACTCTGCCCTACATATCCAGGCACACGCTTCACATATACGTAAAGAACCAAGCAGCTGATGGTCATCACCGCTCATCTACATACAAAGACCATCAGTCCCGGACGCAATCCCCAGGGAGAGAGAGACACACAGACACGCTCACAGAAACACACACACACACACACACACACACACACACACACACACACACAATATAAACCGACACACACACACACACACACACACAATATAAACCGACACACACACACACTCACAACAGACTGGTATTGCTTGTACTTAGACTTTCCAAGGACAACCGGTGTGGCTCAGGCCGTCTCCTGAGCTCGCTGGCGGACTCTGGGGGAGTGGGGGTGGGGGGCATAGCCTTGGGTTCCCCACCCAACCTGAACAGCCACTAACAGCCCCATCCATCCGTCCATCCACCCGCCACCTCTCCGGAGGTGATGGAGCCAGGGTAGTCAGTGGGCTTAAACCCGCCCCGAGACCCCAGACACAGCGCCTCTATCAGAGAGTGTATCATGCCTTGGGAGTGGGGGGCTGACCTCGGGGGGGTCACATGCTGTGAAGGCTGAGCCTCGGCTGGCTTATAGCAATGATGGTGGTGGGGGTGGGATGGGGGTCTCTGACGGATGCTTGAGGCCGGGGCAGAGAAGGGCCACTCAGGTCTCTGTCTCTCTCTCTCTCTCTCTCTCTCTCTCGCTCTCTCTCTCTCTCTCTCTCTCTCTCTCTCTCTCTATTAATTTCATTTTTTTCTTCCCCTTCTTCTTCTTCAGTCCTCTTTGATCTAATCCGTTACCCATCATGCATCTTTCCCCCCCCCCCCCACCCTCTCTATTGAAACGGCAAGGACCCATCCGTCACAAGCCCCCCCCCCCCCCCCCCCCACACACACACACACACACACACACACACACACACACACACACACACACCTCCACCATCACCCTTCCCCCTCCTTCTCCTCCTGTCCATGAACGGAGCTCCTCAGGCGAAGTACAGCCAAAGTGCTGGCAAACACATGGGTGGGGGGGTTGATCTGGTTGATGGATGGTCATGACCCACCCATCCCTACCCAACCCCTCCCCCTCAGGAGGGAAGAAGCAAATTAATATCTATGGAAAAACGATGGAGAATACATTTCTTACTCACGTCCCCTCTCCCTCCATCTCAATCTCTCTCTCCCTCTCTATCTCTACCTCTCCCTCCATCTCACTCTTTCCCTCCCTCTTCCTCTCTCTATCTCCATCCATCTCACTATCTGCCCTCCTCTTTCTCTCTCTACCTCTCCCTCCATCTCAATCCCTCCCTCCCTCTCTCTATTTCTCACTTAATCTCGCTCTCTCTCTCCCGCTCATTCTCTCCCTCCCTCTCTCCTCCTCACTCTGCCCTGCAACAAGTACTAGAGTCTGTGTGTGTGTGTGTATCTCAGCCCTTCAGAGAGATGATCTGCGCTCTGTTTGACCTGTCTATTTCACCATACAGGGTCTGCTCAGCCCGCCCTGCCCAGGGATGGTTTACTGTTGGCGCTCGTGTCACATGTCACTCAGTATGCTTTTATTGTACTAAAGGTTGACCCAGTGACTGGGATCATTGTCTGCCCCCCTCTTTGTCCACATAGACTCGATGGCTGAACCGAGTGTACCCTCATGCCTGCAGGATAGTAAGTCAAAATGAAACCATGATAGAACCAATCAGAACTAAGGGGAGGAGTAAGTTCAGGATGACGCAAGTAGCGCCTTCCGAATGAAACAAAACAATGGCACTGCCTGAGAAAATTGTTGCAAAAAGTGGAGCAAACAGAAGTAGGCTGAATAAGTGTTCTTCACAGGAAGTGTTTCTGAGAGGTGAACACATTTTTCTTTATTTACAACCATATTTAATAAGAGCTATTGCGGTAATGAGTCACCCCTAAAAAAGTAACAACTGTCTTCATCAACAAACACAACAGGCTTTCCAACACAAGATGGAAAAGTGCATAATTTTATAGACTAACTCTGCTTTACTCACTCACCCTGTCTCGGCCTCCCTCTCTCTCTCTCTCTCCCTCTCTCCCTCTCTCTCTCTCTCTCTCTCTCCCTCCCTCCCTGTCTCTCCCTCTCTCTCTCTCTCTCTTTCTCTCTCTCTCTCTCTCCCTCCCTCCCTGTCTCTCCCTCCCTCTCTCTCTCTCTCTCTCTCTCTATCTCTCCCTCCGTCCCTGTCTCTCCCTCCCTCTCTCTCTCTCTCTCTCTCTGTCTCTCTCTCTCTCTCCCTCCCTCCCTGTCTCTCCCTCCCTCTCTCTCTCTCTCCCTCCATCTCCCAGGGCTTCTTCCGTAGGAGCATCCAGAAGAACATGGTGTACACGTGTCACCGGGACAAGAACTGCATCATCAACAAGGTGACGCGCAACCGCTGCCAGTACTGCCGGCTGCAGAGGTGCTTCTCCGTGGGAATGTCCAAAGAGTGTGAGTGTCCTCATAGACCATGAGTGTCCTCAGAGACCACAGGGGAAGTCCAAAGAGTGTGAGTGTCCTCATAGACCATGAGTGTCCCCCTAAACCATAGGGGAAGTCCAAAGATTTTGAGTGTCCTCATAGACCATCAGTGTCCTCAGAGACCCCAGGGGAAGTCCAAAGAGTGTGAGTGTCCTCATAGACCATCAGTGTCCTCAGAGACCCCAGGGGAAATCCAAAGAGTGTGAGTGTCCGCATAGACCATGAGTGTCCTCATAGACCACAGGGGAAGTCCAAAGAGTGTGACTGTCCTCATAGACCATGAGTGTCCTCATAGACCACAGGGGAAGTCCAAAGAGTGTGACTGTCCTAATAGACCATGAGTGTCCTCATAGACCACAGGGGAAGTCCAAAGAGTGTGACTGTCCTAATAGACCATGAGTGTCCTCATAGACCATAGGGGAAAAAGGATCATTTCAGAATGTTTACTTACATCAACACACACACAAAAACACACTCGTCTGACAACAGCAGTCATCAGGGTAGATAGCTCTCAAGATAGCAGGAAAATGGGCACAGTGCTAAATGTATGTGAGGGTATGTGTCTGTGTTTGTGTGTGAGTGCATGCGTGTGCTTGTGTGTGTGGGTTCTCTGCTGTGTGCATTTCACAGGCCATTGCCCCTTCCTTTGATTTTCCCAGCAGTTGTGATCAAGGCATGTTTGATGCTCCATTAACCCTTCGTTCCTGTGTGTGTGTGTGTGTGTGTGTGTGTGTGTGAGGACACACGACATGCACGCACACACGCACGCGCGCGCACACACACACACACACACACACACACACACACACACACACACACACAGACACACACACACACACACACACACACACACACACACCAAAGTGTGATTTTTACGATTTCTATTTTCTTGCTAAATTGCACTTTTTCGTTGCGGGAGAGTGTACATGTTGTGTGTACCTCTCCGGCCATTATCTGCTTGTTTGTGTGTGTGTGTGTGTGCGTTTGTGTGTGTGGGCATGTTTGTTAGTGCG
>NC_136946.1:17542166-17547166 GCF_949987615.1 Pollachius pollachius | reverse complement strand
GGAACCAACAACAAGGTTCAGGGAAAGGCGAGGTGGACACATAACAATGAATCATAAAGAGATGTAGGAGGGGGGCAGTATTTCATCATCTTCATCTGTTCCAATCTATTTAGTTCTTTGGTGGATTTGAGTTTCAAGTGGTTTATTTACATCAAGGAGTAAACTGTCATGACTTGTATCATGTGACATGTTTCTCCTGCTGATGGATGTTGAAGACACCGCTCAGAAGACGTCATGTCACGTCATGTAATGTCGGATTAGGTATAAGATGAATGGTAGTGTTTCAGGAGAGAACCTTTCCTCCACTGCTCCTCTTGTCCGTGCGGCGCTCCGGTGCTGTCTGGTTCTGTTTCTGTTCTTCAAAGCTTTTCTGACATCAGCCTCCATGATGGGTCGCTGTGGCATCCGCTCATTTCACTGGATAGCTTCGGTAATTCAGTGTCTCTCTTTATTTATTCATTTCTACATTCATAAATAAAGACAACAGATAATGAATGTTTAGTTGGATGAGTGCTGTATGCAGCACTTAACTGTTATTATTCTTTCTTTATTATTCTCTACTAAATTTGGGACCTAACCACGTCCACATAGTTTGACCTAGAGACTCACTTCACTTTTAAAAAAAAATCCTATTAGCCTGGAGTCAATCGCTACTTATTTTCAAAATTAATTAATTTACTTTCTAAATTTAAAACTTTTCAAACTTTAAATGTTACAATGGAATAAGAATGATTGGCAATGTTTTTAACTTTACTACTACATTTAATGTATTATTCACCAGTGTCAATATAGATGTGAATTAGTCAAATTAAAATTCATATAAAAACCTCTATTTCAAAAGAGACCTAACCTCGAATGGCAACAGTCGGAACAAAACAACACTCCTTTAATCATTCCTGCCTTATGAACCCATGACTTATTCATGTATTGTGACTGAAAACAAAGCAAAGTTGTAATATGTGCGCGCTTTTCAAGATATGTAGAGATGTGTAGCGGGAGGTCTTAAGGGAAGCAGTCCATGGACGTACCCTGTGAGGAGGGGTTGGTTCTCCCAGAGACCGCTCAATGGCACGAGGAGGAGTCTGAAGGGAATGCAAATAAACAGGTTCTCCATTTTAAATCTCTCCGGGGACGCCACCTCCCCGCTTTGACGCATCGCTTCAAGCAGGGAAGAGCAGTATGCAAAAGCAACGCAACATTTTTAATGAGGCCATAAGACGGAGAGATGCAGTTTCTATGGATAGACTCATTTAAAATAAATACACCCGTTTTAAATATATACACACGTGTAGCCTTCAAGTGTTCGAAAGCCTCTTTTGGTGGGTGAATTTGAAAGGGTGTGTATTGTCTTCTTGACGGTGTAAAGTAGGGCAGGGGCTGCAGCGGGGTGTCGTCAGCCAGGGACATCCCCTGGGCCCGCCCGTCTCTGTCTTGGCAGCGCAGTGAGCCCCTCTCATCCTCCTGTCCCACCGAGACACAGCTGCTATTGTCGGCTGACATGCTGGATTTGGGGTGTCTGGCGGTGCTGGTGCTGGTGGTTCTGGTGGGGCTGGTGGTGGTGGTGGTGGTGGTGGTGGTGGTGGTGTTGGTGTTGATGGTGGTGGTGGTGGTGTTCTGGTGGGGCTGGTGGTGGTGGTGGTGGTGGTGTTGGTGTTGATGGTGGTGGTGGTGGTGGTGATGGTGATGGTGGTGGTGGTGGTGGTGTTGATGATGGTGGTGGTGGTGTTCTGGTGGGGCTGGTGGTGGTGGTGTTGATGGTGGTGGTGGTGGCGGTGTTCTGGTGGGGCTGGTGGTGGTGGTGGTGTTGATGGTGGTGGTGGTGGTGGTGTTGGTGTTGATGGTGGTGGTGGTGGTGGTGATGGTGGTGGTGGTGGTGGTGGTGGTGGTGTTGATGATGGTGGTGGTGGTGTTCTGGTGGGGCTGGTGGTGGTGGTGTTGGTGTTGATGGTGGTGGTGGTGGCGGTGTTCTGGTGGGGCTGGTGGTGGTGGTGGTGTTGGTGTTGATGGTGGTGGTGGTGGTATTGTGGGATGCAGGGGAGTCGGTGATGGCGGTGGTGGTGATGGCGGTGGTGGTGATGGTGGTGGTGGTGGTGGTGGTGTTGGCGTTGGTGGTGGTGGTGGTGGTGGTGGTGGTGGTGCTGCTGCTGGTGGTGGTGTTGGTGGTGGTGGTGGTGGTGGTGGTGGCGCTGGTGGTGATGGTGGTGGTGGTGGTGGCGCTGGTGGTGATGGTGGTGGTGGTGGTGGCGCTGGTGGTGATGGTGGTGTTGGTGGTGGTGGTGGCGCTGGTGGTGGTGTTGGTGGTGGTGGTGGTGGCGCTGGTGGTGGTGGTGGTGGTGGTGGGGGCGCTGGTGGGGTATGCAGTTCTGAAGGCTGGCTGGCTGGAGGTGTGAGCAGCCCCCCTGCGGGGACTTCAAAGTCCTCCCCCTCCTCTTCCAGTACCTTAGTGAAGCCCAGACGCCGGGCCCTGGACACCGCCTCTCGCGGGCGTTTGTATTTCTAATCTTTCTCCGCAGCAAACAAACCAGCAGAGCCCCACGACAAGGAGCTCCTTTGGTATGACATGCTTGTGGCGTTGGGCTGGTCCACCCAATGCACCAAGGATGTACTGGGCCTGAAATCACCCCCTCTCCCTCATGGGGAGTAAAGGCCTCCTGGACGTGGGTGGGACAGGAGGGGTGGAAACAGATCATCCAGTTAGCTATAGGTCCGTAGGTAGGCCAGTGAATTATGGAACATCATTAACATACAGCGAGAGCAACAGGATGCCCACACTGCATCACCAACAGGGCCAACACAGACGCCCACCTCAACCCCACCCTCTTGAGTGCATCTGTCCATTTGTATTGTGCGTGAATGTAGGCGGCTCCACTTCTGTCTCACACAGAGGGATGCTGCCCGTGATTGTGTGTTTGGTGACGATCCCGCTTCACGAAACCATTGGAACGCTTACAAGAGGAAGCAAAGGCAATACAAGACATGTTCCACAGCAGCATGGAGGTGTTGAGCGGGCTCCCTTATGCCGTGTAGGTGATCTGTACAGGATCCTTCACATGTTCTGCCGCACAACAGACTTGCACAACGGGAATGTTCCCAGGCCCCGGGAACAAATGGTTTCCAGCCGGGATCCAGCGGGGGCTGGAAGGCCGGGGCGGTGATGAGGGCCGTCCTTGAGGGGTAGATGACCTTGCTTACTGCCCCCGCCGGGCACCCAGCCATCCCTCAACGCGAGGAGCCACAGCCCTGGAGACATTGAAGTGCTGGTGCTGCGAAATAGACACAGCACTCCATCACATCCCACATAGACAACAGCACTAGTTTAGTTCAGTTTAGTAAGGCACAAAATAGAATGTATTTTGATATCAAATATTATATATCATATAATGATTAAAATGATGTATCATATCATGCATAATTTAAGCTCTAAAATATTTTTGGAGGTTATATTAAGTCAAGAAGTCAGTTCCTGTGGTGCTGCTGTTGTTGACTGGTCTGAGGGGGGGCAGACAACAAGACAAGCTGTTGTTGACTGGTCCTCTAGGGTCCATGTTAATACGTCCGCTGGTCTGACCTCTAGGGTCCATGTTAATATGTCTGAGGTCCTCTAGGGTCCATGTTAATGGACTGAGACATGAGGACACATGGTTTTACAATCAACATGACGCAAACAGTTTCCAACAACTCATCCCTAACATAAAGACGGCTGCAGACAGTGAACCGTGCTAAACCAGCACATCTGACTCAGTCGTTTAAGAACAGATGACCGAATGTTGACCGCAGAACTACAACTAAAGCTCCCGCTGAGATGGAGCACGCCCACAAACACGGACCCCCCCGCCGGGCGCCGCTGAGAGATGTTTCTGGGCGTTATCCGTCCAGCAGAAGGAGCTGTGCTATTGTACCATAAATGATATTCAGCGCTCTCCCAGCCCCGAGTGTGCGGCTGCTGGAGCGGCGGTGACACTAATCCTAATCCCCCCTCCTCCAGCCGTCCGCAACGACCGCAACAAGAAGAAGAAGGAGAGCCCGAAGGCGGAGCTGGCGGAGAGCTACGAGCTGACGGTGGAGCTGGAGGCCATCATCGAGAAGATACGCCGAGCCCACCAGGAGACCTTCCCCTCGCTCTGCCAGCTGGGCAAGTACACTACGGTGAGGAGGACACACGCCATGCACACACACACGCACGCGCACACACACACACACACACACACACACGTATACCACGGTGAGGAGGACACACGCCATGCACGCACACACATGCACACACACATACACGCGCACACATGCACGCACGTACACATGCACACAAACTAACAAACACACGCACACGTAAGCACGCACACACTCACACGCAAGCACACACGTATTCACGCACACATACACACACACAGATGCACACACACACATGCAATCGCAATTGTACACACAACAGCCCGTGGATCGTTTAAATTCAAATTAAACACACAAAAAAAGCAATTACATTTTGAGTGGTTATCTGCTGTAAGAGGACAGCAGTGGGGCAGAGGAAGTGACGAGGCTGTGTGGACCGCAGCCCTACAGGCTGTGTGTGTGTGTGGACCTCAGCCCTGCAGGCTGTGTGTGTGTGTGGACCTCAGGCCTCAAGGCTGTGTGTGTGTGTGTGTGTCAGGCCTCCAGGCTGTGTGCTGTCAGTGTGGAGGGCTTCAATTCCCCTCCCCACTGCAGACGATTCACGACAAAGTCCTGAAGCACCTTGCTAAACAAATTGAACAAACAATGTAAAAAAATACAAACAGAAAAAAGCCAGCGGTGTGTGAATGCTGATGTACGCTTGGGCTCCGGGGGTCCTGCTAGATTTGGGGTATTTCATCTGGCGGTGGGCTGGAAGTTAGAGGCAGCTTGTATCCATCAGACCTACCTTCATCCACGCGTTCAGCCGATCGGCTGTGACCGGCCAGGGCCACATGCTACCTCAAGCCCGGAGAACCCTGGTAGTGGTTCACCACCTTCACAGGCCTGTCTGT
>NC_136946.1:17527166-17537166 GCF_949987615.1 Pollachius pollachius | reverse complement strand
CCCACGTGCACGCACACACACACACACATACACAAAGACACACACGCATGCACGCACGCACACACACGAACACACACACACACGTAGGGGGGCTGAGAAATAAAGAAATGTTAACAAACCTCAGTCCCCCTTGCTGCAGTACTTCTCTCCTTGTCACTCTCCCTGAGTGACTACCCCTCTCCCAACCCCTTCTCCCCCTTCTCCCCCCTCCCTCCCCCGCACACTTCATCTCCTCCCTGATCGGTCCTCTTACACCCCTCTCCTCACGGAGGGTGGGGGGGCTGGAAAAAAGTTTGTTGTATTATTTTTGGATTGTCTGCCCCTTCCCCCACCACACTCACACATCCACCCTTCTCTACCTCTGCCACCGCAGGTTAAGCGGTTGTGTGCGCTGGCTCTATTAATGTCACCCGCCACTACAAAGTGCTCTCTCTCCTGTCACACACACACACACACACACACACACACACACACACACAGTGCAGCCTGCTGTTGCTCATTATTCCATTCCGGGTTGAGACTGTGCTCCGGCTCAGCTTATTGTCAACAATAATCCTCACTTTCTACACAAGGTCTTACAGGTGCACACACACACACACACACATGCACGCACGCACGCACGCACGCACGCACGCACGCACGCACACACACATACACACACACAGTTCTGACACACGTCTATAGAGCTGAGTGCCGTGGGATTGTGGAGATCATTAATGGCTCTCTCTATGTGATGACGAAAAAGCCTGACACCTGTGTGTGTTTGGGTGTGTGTGTGTGGGTGTGGGTGTGGGTGTGTGTGTGTGGGTGTGGGTGTGAGTGTGTATGTGGGGTTGTGTGTGGGTTTGCGTGTGGTGGGTGTGTGCTTGTGTATGTATGAGTGTCTTTGTGTGTTTTAGGCAAAAGGTGTGTGTGTCAGCAATGGGTACAGTTTGTGGAAAAGGCGGTTTCTTTTTGTGCATGGCATTAAGCGTATTCCGTGTGTTTGTGTGTGTGCTTGTGTGTGTGTGTGTGTGTGTGTGTGTGTGTGTGTGTGTGTGTGTGTGTGTGTGTTTTGCAGAACTCCAGTGCAGAGCAGCGTGTGCGGTTGGACCTGGGCCTGTGGGACAAGTTCAGCGAGCTGGCGACCAAGTGCATCATCAAGATCGTGGAGTTCGCCAAGCGGGTGCCCGGATTCACGGGGCTGACCATCGCCGACCAGATCACGCTGCTCAAGGCCGCCTGCCTGGACATCCTGGTGAGCTCCTGTTAGGAAGGGAGAACGGGGGGGCGGGGGGGGACATGACACCCCACTGCTCCCCCTTAAACGGCCATTACCTCTCCCTGAACCCCCTCGCTCTCTCTGCTGCTCCCTGTCTCACACACCCCCGGTTCACACACACACACACACACACACACACGCCTGCTCTTAAAATGGCTGCAGATGAAGACCGGCCTGGCTCTTTAACCTGGGGCTCACCTGCATGCTTCTCCTACCGGCGGAGAGACCTAGATATGCTGAACCTATTGCAAGCTGCTGCAGGAAGTGAGTTATAAAGAGAGAGTGAGTAGAAGAGAGCAGGGAGAGATTGTTTAAACCTCCAGTCCCCCTGTTTCCCCCCCTAAATGTTCCGCCATTGAGACGGGGAGCTATGGTCTCACTGTGTGATCACTGTATGTCATGGATGGAGAATAAGGCACCCGTGATTGACAGGCAAGGCGGATTGCCTCCTCCAATCAAGGACGAGATGCCCTGATTGTTCAGAAAGGAAGCAGGAGCTGTCTGACATCTACACAGTCTCACTGAGAGGCAGTCAGCTGGAAACGCGAATTATCACAGTGCATTACACCCACTAATAGCTGACAGATGGCTAGGCCATTTGTAACATATTACACTCCAATGATAATTCTTAAATCATATTTAAGCTCTTGGATAATATTTATATTAGAAAAACCAAGGTACATTTCTCCAGGGCAGTGGATTATGCCATATTCACGGTATGTATGTTTGTTTGTGCTGTATGTAATGCTCCACCCACAGAGCATTCACATGAATGTGGTAAAGGAACATGAGTTCCATTATATCCATTTATCCATTATATCCATCGTATATCCATTTAGTCCTTATAGCCTTATCCTCACCTGCAGAGATTTCGGCATGTAACCACATCCTGGAGTCGCCAAGATGCATGGAGAGGCACGGAGTGGTTTGTTGTCTCTGAAACCACTGCCTTTAGTTTGACTTATTTTCCGCAGGAACTCGCTGCTCACTACCCCGTCACAGAATGACATCAGCTGAGAGATGAGAATTGGCAAGCGGAGGGAAGTGTGGATATTTAAGGAGTTGTTACGTCGGGCAGTGCGGCGTGTCTGGGTAACGATAGCCCCTCTCAGCTGAGCGGACAGGCTGATTTCATGAGCACTCGCTGCTAATCAGATGGAGGGAGTCGCGGACAGCGGAGCCTTCTTATCGGCCATCCCGTGGCCCGGGAAGCTGGCTCCCCCCCCCCCCCCCCCCCCACCTCATCGTAGCGGGTCTCAGACGCGAGGACGCCACAGTCAGAACTGGGGAGGTTAGGTCAGCACCTTGAGAACATCCCTGGTGGCACACAGAGAGGTAGACGGTTAGGATCCCCCACTGTGCAGTGCTGAGCTGGGTGCCTTCATACACAATCCAAGCATTCATTGCGGGGATCAGCATGGTCGTGGCAGCCCCCCGGTGAGGGGAAACCATGGCTGAGGTGAGGCTGTCGGGACAGGTGCTTCAGAGGACGCCTGCAACCCCTCTGCTCTCTGCTCCCACACTGCACAGGTTCGGGAAGATTTCACAATCAGGGAATTCCTGACTTAGAACGTTTTGAGTTGAACAAGTTTTTATGAGTGAAAGAAACACTCAAGTCAAGATATCTATTCAAGTAGAGTGACAAGGCTGTTGAGTGCTTCCCCTTGAGTTGGTTGAGGTGTTGGATGTTGTACAGGTCAGACCGGTGGACCCAATGCCCTCACTAAGCAGTGCATCCCTTTGGGTCATCCGCTACCATGCTATGCACAAAGGGGAATGAATTAGGGTATCCATTCAATTTAGTAGAATGTAGAAAAGGAGGATTGTGCAATGCACACACAAATGCATTCTTACAGGTCTGTTCCTGCAATAGCATACAGAGAACACCCTGACCAATCGATTAAGAGGAGAAAATACCGTAGGGTAAAATGCATTTAAACTTAAATTAGACCATCAAATGTAGAAGCCTTCTAAGTGATAGTAACGATATGGGACAGACCCCTGCTCTGTAGACCCCTGCTCTGTAGACCCCTGATCTGTAGACCCCAGCTCTGGACCCTGTTGGTCAGCAGGGTTCCCCTCCCCGTTCAGAACATTTGCCCAGCCGAGGGATGAGGTCAACAGAACACTGCAGTATGCCAAAACATATTTTCAAAGTAGATCTGCACAATAACAATACAGTCCCTGACATAATGGAATAAAACTGGAAGCCCATTTTTGTTGCATACGCGACAAATGATAGACAAATGATAGATGCACTACATTGAGTTGGTTATTCATGTAATATTAATGTTATTTATGTCATTTATTATGATTATTTACTATAACTTGAGGGATGTGACGAGTCAGTGACGACCTCATTCCTTGCTGTGTCCATGTTTCACGACTGAGCAGCACAATGCTCTTCTGGAAGGGTCTCTCTCTTTCTCTCTCTCTCTCTCTCTCTCGCTCTCTCTCTCTCTCTCTCTCTCTCCCCCCCCTCTCTCTCTTTCCTCCCCCCTCTCTCTCTCTCACTCTCTCTCTCTCTCTCTCTCTCTCTATCTCTCTTCCCCACCCTCTCTCTCTCTCTCTTCCCCCCCCTCTCTCTCTCTCTTCCCCCCCTCTCTCTCTTCCCCCCCCTCTCTCTCTCTCGCCCCCCCCTCTCTCTCTCTCTTTCCCCTCTCTCTCTCTCTCTCTCTCTCTCTCTCTCTCTCTGTCTCATACAGTGCTGCATGGGCACCCCCCACTGTGCAGTGCTGAGGTAGTTATAACACACGATCCCAGATTCCATTGTGGGGATCAGAGCGGTCTCAGCAGGGAACCTTGGTTGATACGGGGCCCCCGATGTGGGGGGCCACCTTACACAACAATGGCAGGTAGCTGTGGTCCGAGACACTTTAAATTCCTGCATTATTGAGACTTGTGTAGCCATGTTCATGCCAAACTCGACCCAGGTAACTTTCACTGGGCTCCTCCAGACAATGAGGGTGGGGGTGTTGAAGCCGGTTTATTGTAATTTTGTGGTTAATAATACCTGGTCTGGTGCTCCATGTTGCCATGCAGGAGCTGTCTCCCTGAGTGTGTTTGGTGATGCTGGTCTCACCCGTGCACACTGTATGCAACAGGTGTGCAGCCCCACCCAGCCCAAGTGTCCAATCAGGCCAGGTTAGGCTTCTTCAACCAGCCTTCCTCAACACACACTCTCACAACCTGCTTTACCAGGACCTCTACCTTACTTACCATCTGCAATAAGCAAATGATGTTGGATGATGATTGGCTGGAGAGACAACAAGACAACAATTTGAACTGCCCTATTTTCTGTAGTGAACAAAGCAACCGCTAATCACCATAATGCTTCCCATTGACCCACGCCCACACACCGGCCGCGGCTGAGCCTGCAGCACCGAGGTCCTCAGGGGCCGACGAGGGGTGGGCCGCTCGCTCACCGCCGCCCTGACCCTTCAGCCCAGAAGAGGCCAGGAGGAGACGGGCGGGAGACGGTCCGCTCGTCTGTTCTTTGGTTTGACCTGACAGACCCAACACTGTCTAGGCAAGTCAAGTGAATTGACCTTGTGGAGCCCTTTATCCAAGGCCCGGTCTCAAAGGGCTTCACAGACCCCCACCCTGAGAACAGGGGCTTAAAGGAAAAACTCATAAACAAGGAAGGAACCTTGACAAGGAGCTCATCGACCCTTCCTTCCAGGATGCTCAGGAGTGCATCAGCATCAGCATTAGTGTGGCTTCAAACAAGCAAAAGATAGTACATTAAGTTATCAACTAGAAAATAAGTAATGAGTTCAAAATGCATCCTGTATGTGTGCTAGTCTGGTAATGGGCCCACTGTCTTTATTCCTAGGCAGCTGTGGATCGTTGATGGTGTTGTTCTCCAGGTCACTGAACATCCTTCCTCTCTCTCTGAGCATAGGTGAAATCACGGCTGTAATGCTGCTGCTTTTGTTGAAAATAATGTTGGCGAGGTTGGAAAGAATATATACATACCTTACCAAGTTTCAAGCCCCTTTCCGCAAACAGATTTCTGATTCCCCGTCTGGGCTGAGCCCAACTGAGCACCGGGACGTCCAGTGATCAAAGAGAAACTGAGGTGGGAACGACTTTGTCTGCAAAGGACTTCTTCAGTCAAGGCCAGCCAGGAAGAATGGATTTCTTTTGAAGTGTGCTGTCTTTAAGAGGGGTACCCATTTCTCACTCTAGCGGCCCTTTGTTCGGCCATTTTCTCTGGCCTTGCTCCACGGCTTCTGAGGTCTGTGCTTGACTCATGGGCACTAGAAGTGATAAAATGTCGAAACACACACACAGAAAAACATAGATAGACACAATCACACTCAAACACACAAACACACAGACATACACACAGACGTAAAGAAAAACCTCACATATGCAAACCTACGAACGTTCTTTCACTTCAAGGGGTCATGAGTTTGAAAAGGCCTCTCACACGTTGAACTAAAATCCTTACTGAGGGTCTCTGACTCCAGCTCTGGTGTAAACCAGAGGACACCTGGTCTCTGACTGATGTAAACCAGAGGACACCTGGTCTCTGACTGATGTAAACCAGAGGACACCTGGTCTCTGACTCTGGTGTAAACCAGAGGACACCTGGTCTCTGACTGATGTAAACCAGAGGACACCTGGTCTCTGACTCTGATGTAAACCAGAGGACACCTGGTCTCTGACTCTGATGTAAACCAGAGGACACCTGGTCTCTGACTCTGATGTAACCAGAGGAGGACACCTGGTCTCTGACTCTGATGTAAACCAGAGGACACCTGGTCTCTGACTCTGATGTAAACCAGAGGACACCTGGTCTCTGACTCTGATGTAAACCAGAGGACACCTGGTGTCCTCTGGTTTACACCAGAGTCAGAGAGTCAGAGTAAACCAGAGTAAACCAGAGGACACCTGGTCTCTGACTCTGATGTAAACCAGAGGACACCTGGTCTCTGACTCTGATGTAAACCAGAGGACACCTGGTCTCTGACTCTGATGTAAACCAGAGGACACCTGGTCTCTGACTGATGTAAACCAGAGGACACCTGGTCTCTGACTCTGATGTAACCAGAGGAGGACACCTGGTCTCTGACTCTGATGTAAACCAGAGGACACCTGGTCTCTGACTCTGATGTAAACCAGAGGACACCTGGTCTCTGACTCTGATGTAACCAGAGGACACCTGGTCTCTGACTCTGATGTAAACCAGAGGACACCTGGTCTCTGACTCTGATGAAAACCAGAGGACACCTGGTCTCTGACTCTGATGTAAACCAGAGGACACCTGGTCTCTGACTCCAGTTCCTGGACCAGCAGTCCTTCCACACATCGCTGAGAACCGTAATCATGACTTAGGATCAAATGAAAGCACAAGTGCTTTTAAATGTATTGCGTGTGGGTGTGTTGTTGTTTTGTACATTTGTGAGAATACCAAATGGTGGTTTGCCGGTCTTTATGGTGTGTTTGTGGAGGTATGAGATAGCGTGAGTGTGTGTGTGTGTTTGTGTGTGTGTGTGTGTGAGTAGGTGTGTTTTGTATGTCTAGGTGTGTGTGTGTGTGCGTGTTGGTGTGTGTGTCTCAGGGTGCATGCGTGTGTCGGTTTCTTTGTGTGTGTGTATGTGTGTGTGTGTTTGTGTGTGTGTGTGTGAGTAGGTGTGTTTTGTATGTCTAGGTGTGTGTGTGTGTGTGCGTGTTGGTGTGTGTGTCTCAGGGTGCGTGTGTGTGTGTCTTTGTGTGTGTGTGTGTGTGTGTGTGTGTGTGTGTGTGTGTGTGTGTGTGTGTGCGTCTACGCTGCCCAGCCCCGGCCAGCCGGTGTGAGATCTCCGCCAGCAGCCATGTTTTATTCCGTTTCATGTTATGCACGCCTGCCACTCACTGTCAGAGCCCGCCCCCTCACACAGCTTCAAAGGCTCGTAGCGCAGTGTCTGCATGCCTCATCTCTTCATTAAAGGACACGCACACACGGTAACACACACACCTTCACACACATTCACACAGACACACCTCCATACACACACACCCTCACGCTCACACACACACCTACTGTCGCTCACACACACATTAACACAGACTCACTCTCACGCTCACTCTCGCACACACACATACACACACACACACACACACACACACACACACACACACAGACACACACACACCGTCGCACCCCCCCCCCCCCCGAACATTGTGTGAGATGGGAGCGTGTTTTCCCTCTATTCGTCACAGGAAGGTCAATGCTTTTGTTACGCTCTCTAACTCTCTCTCCTTGTGGAGTTTGAAACTAGTTTGAAAACCCTTCAGAATGTCCCCAAACGTCCTCCACCCCCCCCTCTCCAGGCTTGGTGCTGTCTAACCCTCTCCCCCCACCCACCCCTTTCCGGTCCCGGTCCTGTCTAACCCCACCCATCCAGTCCCGGTCCTCCTGTCTAACTACCCCTCCTCTCCCTTCTCCACTCCCGGTTCTTCCTTATCCCCCCATCCCCTCTCCAGTACCAGTCCTGTCTAACCAGCCCCCCCCTCCTCCAGTCCCGGTCCTGTCTAACCCTCTCTCCCCCCCCCCCCCCCCAGATCCTGAGGATCTGCACGCGCTACACCCCGGACCAGGACACCATGACCTTCTCCGACGGCCTGACGCTGAACCGGACCCAGATGCACAACGCGGGCTTCGGGCCGCTCACCGACCTGGTGTTCACCTTCGCCGGCCAGCTGCTGCCCATCGAGATGGACGACACCGAGACGGGCCTGCTCAGCGCCATCTGCCTCATCTCCGGGGGTGAGCGGGGGGCCGTGGGGGGCGGGGTCCTTTGTAGTCAGAGGGGGGGGGACGAGGCGAGGAGGAACCCCGCACAAGTGTTGGAGCGTCTGAAGGTTGGAGACAGCAGAACAGACGACGCTCTCCCCTTCCTGAAACAAACCAGAACTATATGATGATGTACACTCACAGGTTTGATGACCCGGGATCTGGCGAGTCGATCGCTAAAAGTATTTCACGCTTTGATGCATTCATCCTCATCCTCACCAAACACACTCCTCCACTATTGACTCAGGCTCCCCTGATTAGCTCCCCTAAAATATTGAGCTGTTTAGAAGTTTAGTTTAGTTTAGTTTGGTGGTGAGGTTTTCTTCCTGGACGCGGGGTCAGGATGAGGTCTCAGACTGAGAGCGAGTGGAGTGTTTACACCCAGAGCTTTTGGCTTTACCGTCAGAGCGTCAGTGATAGCTTTGTGCTTTCTCCAGAGAGAAATACAGATGAATGGAGGGAGAGATGGATGGACTGCGTTTGCCAAGGTTACCTGAACGAGCAACTTTCTCAGACACTTTCCTCTAAGGCCACTTGCAGGCTGGACACTGGATCAGTTTCTAAGCTCGCCATATGTCTGGGTTGTGGAGTTCAGGCCTGTGAAGGCCTTGGACATTGTAACTGTGATGAAGGGCTCTACAAATTGACTTGAGTTAAGCGGCCTGTCACAGCCTAAGAAATAGTGTGTCAGCATCAACAAAGGCAGAAACTCAATCAATGGAGAGAGTTAGTACCTCCAGTCCTGTCGTCTCTCTCCATGCCTCACCATACCAAACACGTTCATTGCATCCCGCCGATCAAATGTGGAAGAGGACTTTCATTCCTGCTACACCACACTCAGCCTCCAGTGTGGCATAACCCCCCCCTCTCTCTCTCCATCTCTCTCTCTCTCTCCATCCCTCCCTCTCCATCTCTCTATTCATCTCTATCTCTCAATCTCTCTGTCCATCCCTCTTTCTCCCTTTCTCTGTCTCTCTCTCCCTCTCCATATCTCCATCTCTCCCTCTCTCTCTCTTTCTCCACATCTCTCCCTCTCCCTATCTCCCTCTCTCGCTCATCTCTCTCCCTCTCTCTCTCTCTCTCTCTTCCTCTCTCTCTCTCTCTCTCCTCTCTCTCTCTCTCTCTCTCTCTCTCTCTCTCTCTCCTTCTCCCTTTCGTTCTCTCGGAGCGTGTCATCATGATTCGTCAGACACGTGTGTGTGTGTGTCATCGTGGCTGTCGGTTACTGCCTCCTGTGTGAACCTGTCCCTGGAGCAGGACAAACCATTACAGGCCATTGCGTAATCCAGAGAGAAGATGTGAAAGAGGAGAGACTCTGCCACTACTCCTTAACCTTGGTGATGACTCGGTGAGGTACCAGCATCCACCGTCAAGTGTCATCTTGTCTTAGTGCTGTTGCTTGTGCACACACTGCCCCCTGCTGTTGCCCAGTAGTAAAGTGCACACAACAGTTATAACAGTTAAAAACATGAGTCAGACGTCTTTGCTCCCAATCTCTGGAACAGTCTTCCCCTGAGCCTGAGAACTGCCCCGTCTATTGACCAGTTTAAAACGCTACTAAAGACTCACTTTTTTGCATTGGCCTTTTACACAAACAAGGCTTTTTGTTGTTTTGCTTTGTTGTTGTTGTTGTTTTTGCTGTTGTTGTGTATCTTAGGCCTATTTGTTGTATTTTTTAAACTATTGACCAGTTTAAAACGCTACTAAAGACTCACTTTTTTGCATTGGCCTTTGTTGTGTATCTTAGGCCTATTTGTTGTTTTGCATTGTATTTTTGTATAGCTCTTTGGTCAACTATTGTTGTTTTTGAATGTGCTATATAAATAAGCTTGACTTGACTTTGCTCTGTTTTGACCTTAATAACTCCTCTGAATCTGGCTTAGACAGGTAAACTACAGTCGACAGATATATTGACCTATCCCTAAAATAAAACGGACTGTGTCGTCTGCATCCAT